>NW_017728935.1:865050-888566 GCF_001723895.1 Crocodylus porosus | reverse complement strand
GTGCAGCACCTGGCACTTGTCAGTGTTGAATCCCATCCTGTTCTCATCCGCCCACCCCTGTAACCTGTCTAGGTCTGATTGCAGCCTGTTCCTCCCTTCTAGCGTGCCCACGTCCCCCCACATCTTAGTGTCATCAGCAAATTTGAACCCCCTCATCCAAATCACTGATGAAGATGTTGAACAGTGCGGGCCCAAGGACCGAGTCCTGCGGTCCCTTGCATTTTGTAAAAAATGGTCTCGATGTCCTTCATTTGCACGCTGCCCATAATGCAGCTCGGCGAGACTTCTGCTCGGAGCTAACACATAGCTGCCAGAAATAAAAACGTCATGGGAGATTGGCTTATATTTTTTATATATGAGCTGTCACCAGGAAACTATTTGCTATTCGGGTCAAAGGCATGGGAGCAGTCAGAGTGGCCTGCCATAAGTGGAAGGCATTTGCTTTGCCCGTGGTAGGCAAGATTGCCACGACCACAAAGAACAGGCTGAAGGGCACTGGCTAGCAGCAGTAGTAAATAATCCTTTAAAACACAGAGGGCCAGGCTGCGAACCCTTTCCTACTGTTGGTGAATAGCTACACACACAGACCATCCCACGGCCTCTAATAGGGTCTACGTGTAAAGCTCATCCCTGGTACGAGGAGAGAAAGGACAATTAGACCCCAAATGATTCAAAGTTATCAGCCAAGCAGGGTGCAATTGGTCACTTGGGCTCTGTCTACACCGGTGATTCTCAACCGGGGTGTCGCAGCACACTGGGGTGCCTTGAAATCCTTTCAGGGGAGTCGTGGCGTACCGCACAGTGTTAGCACATGAGTCACAAGACGAACCCAGAGATTTTCAATAGAAATCCAGAGTGTGAAAGATATTCTGACCTGCTGCGGGGCTTTGAGGTCTTTGCAACAGAAGTACGCTATTATTTTCTTTTTGTTATCAAAAAATGAGCAAAAACTAAGAGTGGGGAGGGAAAGAGGGGGCTCAACTCTGTTGAGGGGTGCCTCGAGCCCAGAAAAGGTGGAGAACTAGTGGTCTAGCAAGCGCGTTTCCATCAGCCCGTGCAGAGTGTCTTGCTAACACAGCTTCCCACACCCCAGCAGACTCGGTCCCTTTCTGCAGTGCTGCCGTGCCTCGTGTACTTTGGGCCAGATGCTGATCCTGTGTGCTCATCCTATCTAGCACCGGGGTCCCACTGAAATATCGGGGGGGGTCACGCCAGACTGCAAGTAGCACAGCCTGTCCCTTATTATAAAAGTTAACTCACAGCAAAGCAACTCCTGTGCTCCTCACTCAGCCCGTACGCAGGGGAAACTCCCACAGAATTCAAGAGACGGAAAAAAACCTGGCAGGATTAGACCACAAACAGCAAATACCTCGGTGCCTTCCCGAAACAGACACCCCCCCCCCGGAGCCTGTGGTTTGAATTTAAGGACGGAGGATTTGGCAAGGTTTTGCAGTGTCAGAAAAACATCCTAGCAGCGGACTGCAGGCTTCTGAATTGTTGCTGTTACGGCCGAGACATTTTTTCCACGGGTTTTAGAGAGATTCATCACTGTGATTGCAACACATTTCTGTCCAATAATAGCGATCGATGTTACCTGGAGTGCCCTATTTTTAGATGCATTTTCTTTCAAATCATGGACCACTTAGGGCCTTCAGTCCTCTCGTACAGCTCTCATTAACATCACTGGCAGCTCTCCACGCTCAGCGATGGCAGGAGATGGCTGCATTTATGAAATTAGCTTCATTAGCCCAGAAAAAAAAAAGATATCGTTTTGCCACAAATGTCCAAATGGACCTGACTGCCATTCTGCTTGGCTTTTGGGAGCTGGAGATTGAGCCATGTGCTTGTTGGAAGGCAATTCTTCCAAGCTTTTGTACAATTTTACCCATGACCTTGATGTAATCATGGAGTTTTAATGAACCTAGGGTGGAATATACACACTGGATAAAAGATATCTCCATACATCGCACCTCCATGATACATTCAGCTGAGAGAAACTTTTGAGAGAGAGAGTAATTAACTGTTAAAATGGCTTGCCAAGAGATGCAGTAGACTAGCAGGAACTGTTGACTAAAATCCTCTGGCCACTATTACGCAGGATGTTAGACTGGGCAACCTAAACATATACGAACCTAGGAAATGTAGGATAATAAGAGGAGATTTGGGCTCATGATTTTTCTGTAGCTCAGAGAGAATATTTTATTTTACAAAGGCTATGCGGCCAGCTTGGAAGATTTTTTGTTCAAGCTTTGCAATATGTGGTGTTTCTCTTAGCCTCCTGGAGTCACGTGATCATGGAAAATTTGCAGCTTTTATAGGAGACCTTAAAAAAAAAAAAAATAGAAAGTCTGTTTCCAACCCAACTGGTCACTGGGAAAAGCTTGAAAAGCTGAACCCTAAAGGATAAAAAGTAGAAGGCAACTAACAAGAAACAATACTGCATTATGTTTTAAAGAAACTCTCAAGAATGTTAAGCCAGCCGCAGGATTTTATGAGACTGACTTGCTATCTGGATGCTTGCGGTTGGTGAGACAATGAATTTTCTATGTAGAACCATTTAATACTGAAAAGGCACCACCTGCCAGCTTGTAAAATGGTCAGATTGTCTTGTGAAAAGAACTCATCAGCTTTGAAAACCTGAACTTAATTGACACTGAAGAAGCCCTGGGATAAGCAGCTCCTCTTGCATACAGATAGCTCCCCAATGGCGTTTCTCTAGGCCAGTGTAATAACCCCGACCTGGCTAAGGCAGGTAGGAATGGAAAGGGCACATGGCATGGGAAATGGCTGGAAATGGGAGTGAGGTGCAAAGACAAGCAAGGAGCAAAGGTGAGATGGGGGAGCGTGGAGGAGGGCGGATGAAGAATGGGGCTAGACAGGGAAAGCCACGGAGCGCGTCTCCAGGATCCAAGCGATGATTCCCCCCTCCCCTTCCCCAAAGCAGAGCAGAGAGGGGATGGGATCATCTGTCTTCATTACATCATCCAAATAGGCTCTGTCAGTTTACACTGTAAAACTAATCAATACGCTCCCGGAGACCTTGCCGGCTGCAGGCCTCCCGTCACGCGTTAGCAGGCAGCCTCCATCCCCAGCCGGGCAGGTGGGGGCGGGGGCATCCAGCAACCCTGAACCCCCCCATGCACTTAGTCACCCTGCTGCACGTCTCACATGCCCACTCACACGCACTTCCCGTTTCCCCCCTTGGCAGCAATGAGCTCTGTGGCTTTGGGGCAGGCAGAGCTGGGCAAATTACTGCAAAGCCTCATCTGCAAATGTTTGTTTAAGTTTGCTAATGAGTTTGCTTTGGCCCTGTTCATATTCTCGCCTCGCTCTCTCTTTCCTGTCCATGTGTCTTAGGGCTCCATTTCCATCGCATCCAGTGCCCCGGGGTTGGCTTCTCTGACCCGTTGCAACTCCACAATGCGACAAAACGCAGAGCACAGCCTCTCCCCTCACAAGCCATGGGGCAAGGAGACCCCAACAGCGCAGAACTCGAACAGATACGAGCCAAAGAGCAGGATCTGCCCGTGGACATCCCAGAGGAAGAAGCTGAAGGTTGTTTCATAAAAGCATCTCAACTCCCTTCCAGGCACCACTGTGAAGTTTGGGCCAGCTTGTCAAAAGGGCTCCGTAGCCACCAGCTGCCACTGTGCTGCTGCTGGGAGCTGATGTGTAAGGCCCTTTGGAAACCCTGGCCCCTTTTCTGCACAATGCTCAGCAAGTATACAGCGCACGCCTGTATGTAGCCTGGTGCAAATTGTAGCTCACAATTATCCCTGGGTGCACACTAGAAACTCTCTTTGTCTCCTCCCTACCTCCCCATGCTCAGTCCTCACATATAGGGAAAGGGAGTTAATAACCCTCAGCCAGAAAGGTCAAGATTCAATCATCTGGTGCTGCTGGGTGCAAAGGCTTTCGATTGCTTCATAGGCAGAGGCAGGGGTGAAAAATGACAGAGGGGTGGGGTGGGGGATGCCTTTCTGAGTACAGCCATCAGTGTGTGCAGCGGGGTGTGCTACCAAGGGGTTAACCCCTTCACTGCTAATGGAAAAGCCTTGCAACCTGGTGGCGGGTTTACAAAGGGCTGGACACTGAAACAATGGCAGCAGCCGGACCCGGCTACGTCTTACAGAGCCGTAGCGGGCCCAAATCACCTAGAGTTCCCACCGTAACTAAAGGCTTGAGACCCTGATCCAGAGATGGTTAAAATCGACAGGAGCCTCTTCGCTGACTTCAGTGCCCCCGAGCTCGGCAGAAGCGACGCCAGACTCTGCTGCTTGCAACGCCAGAGCAACTCCACTGAAACCACGTACGCAGGTGAAACAGGGCAATGTTGGCATTAGGAGGATTCGTCTCTTTGTGTTTCATAACCACATGGCACGGAGAACGTCTGAAGGCCGTTGGACTGCACTGCCCGCTCCAGAAACACAGCTCAGAGAACCAGTGCATCTCCACCAGGCTCTGCCCTGGTCCTTTCCACTAAATGCCAACAAAGCTTTTGCTCCTGCATCCCCTGGGGGCCTTTGACAGCACTCCCTCCTGCCTGGCGTGAAGGAGATGACTCTCCCACTCCAAGGGGGCTGGGCGTAGCTGCTCAGCCCCTGATGTGAAGGGCATTGCTCACCATGCCCGGACCACGCATGGGGCTGAGCTCTCCTGCCAGCTCCAAGCTAGTTCCTTCTTATTCCCCTCATGGTGGTGATGGGAGCTGGCTCCAGCATGCTGGAGAGTGCCCTTCGTCCTCTCTAGCAGCTGGGAGCTCCCCACGTCCTGCCTCCATTCATACCGCAGACCCTTGTTTTTCTGCCATGACCCCTTCTCCTCCCAGCACCCTGCATCTCGCAGCATTTCCCTACAGCTCGCACTCACAGTGCATGCGAAGGGGAGCAGGGAATCACCCTCGTGGGAGCTTTGTCTGGTCTAGGGGTATCCCCAGTGCAGATTCCTAGTACAGGGAGGCAGAGGTGCTCTGTGCAATGCTGGGGATGTCCCTTCTCTTGAAACCCAGGTGAGTTAGACTGGGTTTGCTGTGGCTTCAGGCACTCGGCCTGTCTGCATCTGGAATGTGTACTGGGGCAGCAGCGCTGGTACCCAGTCCCCCATGGCTGGGACCGCTGGAGCAGATAAGACCCCTGTGACTTCTTCCAAGTGCTTTGGTTTCCACCTTGCCGCTGCAATTCTCCATCTGAAACACCCCACACCATTATTCTCCACGACAAGGAGTCTGCGTGCTCAGATCCATTAGGCTTGATATGAAGTGACAACTGATAGCAAACTGTATTGGCAGCCTCTTATTGAATATAATTACTCAACAGCAACCATCCTGAATCAGTTCATAACAGCAGAGCTCAACTTTAATGCTGTGCTCCCCAGAGCCCCGAGAAGTCACCGTGCTTTTGTTGCTGGGTTTATTTAGTTTTTTTAAAGCATTTCAGCCACTTTTGTTTACTGCTGTTGATCTCAGCAGAGCAGCAAAGGTGATTCCAAGTGTGAATAATCTCAGCTAAGGAGCAAAACAACCGAGGAAACTGGTTTTATTTGAGCTAGAAAATGAGAGACTTGGAGGTGAGGAAATAGAAAGCATTTCCCAACCTCTGCCGGTCTGTGGGCCCCAGCACTGACCTAGTGATACACTGCGGCAAACACCAGACTTTCAACCTGTCAACCTCATTACGAACTTTGAATTTCCTCCAGCCTCAAGCAACATCAGAGGGTCCCACGGCAACATGGTACCCATATGTCATGGGTTAGGAACCACTGAATAGTTAAAAGCATTACTGTTACCTTACTCATAATTACAGTAGACCCTGTAAGTCCTGAATGAAATCGGGGCCCCATTGCACTAGGTGCTGGATATGCACATGGGATGATATAGTCCCTGCCCCAAAGAGCTTATAGCTTAGATGGACATAGGAAGGGTGATTATCCTTGCTGCCCAGATGGAGAGCTGACACGTGTCCAAGGCATACCGTCTCCAGGAACAGAGCCCCGACTCCTTGAGACCCAGTTCGGTACCTCAACCACAAGTACAACTGTCCTTGTCTTGGTCATAGTTTTATTCTACCTGGCCCCCTATGCACAAAGCAACCAGCCCAAGGTCTCCAGCGAGGCCCCAGCACCGCTCAGAAAGAAGCCCACCTTGAAGAGCTATGTACATTATAGCAACCCCTGATGGCCTGCACGGAGATCGGGGACCCACGGGGCTCCTTCTGCACATCCTCCTGGAGTGAAAGACAGTCCCTGCCCTCCCGAGATAACACCGCAAATGCAGGCTGCAGACAAAGGCTGGAAAGAAAAATGGAGGAGGAAAGCGACTCGTCCAGGAGAGACTCGGATAGCCTGGCTCAGCCCCGCAGCCTAGCCAGGAGCCTGTTCTTCTCCCGGGACCTGAGATGACTTGCGTGCATGAGTTACCTATGGCGTCCCTGCCCCTCACCTCTGTCTGGGTGTCTGTCTGCCTTTAGCACCACGGGAGCGCCGAATCACAGGCCCAGGGGAGGGATAAGCTGCCTTCAGGAACCAGCTGGATTCCTCTCGGCCTCCCCTGTCCACGCTCCTGTGGGATCAGGTAAAGGGCTGAGTTTACTTGGCTTCCTCCTGCTGCGCTCCCAGAACAGGACCCCGGGCTAGACCCTCGAGTGGCGCAAACCAGCCTGTAGTGGTCCTCCACTTTGCACCCAGCCTGTGTCTAGGAGGCAGGCAGCAAAGCCACGGGGAGCGAGGCCGCCCCTCCTCTCCCATCCCACCAAGCCTGCTTTCCACTTGCATGCAAAAGTCTCACCCAAGACAAAACCCATCCATCTTCCTCTCCGCTCAGCCGCGCTGCTAAAAATAAGCCAATAAAGTAGCAATCACCTCCGAGCAGCCGAGGCTCTATTAAAGCGCCAGGAGCTCAGACACCTGCGTCTAGGCGCTGCGGTGCGTACAAGCCAGGAACCAGATAAGGCTGCACCTGCCGGGGCAGCTCTGCCTTTCTGTCATCGTTTTTAATGAAGCCACGGGCCTCAGCATATCAACCCCTGGCTCTTCCCAGATAATGCCCATCAGTCCTCTAAGGTTGGCTGCCGGTCCAGAGAGCCCCCCCACACCGTGCTGCCCCCCCGCTCTTCCGACAGAAACAATAGGACCGCCATGTGCAAAACACGGCCCCACCAAGGCGCCGGGGCACCGACAGCTAAGGATGAGATGGCAGGCAGGAAGGCCAACTTTGCTATTATTTCCCATTTGCTGTATTAGTAATTAATAATAATAAAGTATTATTAGTTATCAGGGCTCACAGCTGCTCATGAAAGAGATTAGTTATTGGTTATTCATTAATCATGGCTCGCTGTTATTCTTTGTGCATGCTGGGGTAGTTTCCAGATCCCCAGCCCCCTTCCACTTCTTGGTGCCAGACTGTACAAAGATCCCCATTCTGCAATTGAAATCCACTGTTCCTACTGAGCATGAAACCTTTAAGAAGCGGTTCATGCATCTGGGGAAGAGTTCGTGTTAATTACGGGCATTTCCCTAACAACCAGAGGCCTCCGAATCACAGGCCTGTGGTGCTAGGTGCTGCACATACTTGTAGTAACGCCTCAAAGCACTCACCTCTCAGTAGACAAAGGATGTGTGTTGAAACAGTGGCACAGACAGGTGAAGTGCTCACCCAGGACTGCACTGCAGATTAGCAGCCAAACTGGGATGAAAGCCCAGTCCTCCCGACTCCCAGCTCAACGCCCTTCCCTGCAGACCACCCCTGCTTCCCAGACAAGCTGCCATCCTACAAACAAACGAGCAGCGGGGACCAAGGCCAGGTGAGGCGTCTCAGCGAGATCAAAGGTGCCAGTACCTGGGCTCCGGGGACTGGAGATTAGTTTGTTCTAACAGGGAAGAAGCAGACTCTGCTTAATGAAGCTCCCCCGGCGTTTGATACAGCACTATCTTCCCCTCCCTGCCTCAACCTACATGTCCTCCCTTGGAGAAGATCCTGGCATGGCATGGCATGGCTGCGAGGGGAAGGGCACTACAGAGAACTCAGCAATGCAGCAAGCTGCGGGCTCCCAGGAGGAGCCAGAATCGCACCCTGCTTGGCGCTGGTCACAGGGGATCGTGAAGGCGCTGCCCTCCATGTGGCAGGGTGCCGGCACGTGTCCAGGCCTCAGCACCCAAGGGCACATCTGGGTGATTCACATCCCCCCAGGAAGGCACCCTGCCTGTCTGCCTGCCCTGCGCCCCAGGCACGAGAAGACAGTGCCTCCAAGGACCAACTTAAGAGGTACTTCTCTCTCTGGGCAGATGCTTACTGCGGGGGAGAGCCATACCGATTCGACGTGTTGGCTGTTGGCATCCGTTCCTGTTACCAACACCCATTCATCATGTAGATCTCCTGGCCATTTTTTTTTTTTTTTTTGTAAAGGGTAGATTAATTTAGGGGGGTTCTCAGATCCAATTTCCTCCGGCAATGGCTCTATTAGGCCGCGCGCAGCAGAGATACGGGCTCCCGTCCCCCCTCTGCCACGGATGAAATTCGATTCTGCGCTGCCAAATTTGCAGGGCTGCGCACAACCTCGCTCTTGATTAATGTGACTCATTTCTGCTTGAAAGAAGTTTGAAATGAGCCGCCAAGGGGAAGCCAGCGGTGAGGGCTGCCTGCCCCCTTCCCTAGCCCTCGCTGCTGCTTGCTGTTCTGCCAGCCCTGGCGGGGGGGAGCAGATGCACAAAAATGCTGGAGCCCTTTCAAGAGCAGCAGAAGGTGTGGGAAGCAGGGGGGGGCCTCAGGATGCTCCAGCCTGCAGGACTCAAGAGAGGAATATTCTCCATCAGCCCCTGCCCAGGTACCCCAAGGCATGGGTGGGCAGCGCTCAGGAAGGGGTGCACAAGCTAGGGGGAGCTGAGGTGAGCCCAATCCGGGGGGGGATTCTGCCTGTGGGGTTGCTCCCTGGTTCCCCTCACACCCACACACTGTGCCTCAGTTTCCACCTCTGCAAAATGGGGTTGCTCATTGCCGGGAGTGCCTATGATACATGCACAGGGCCCAGACACACCTGGGACACACTCATGCTGGCGTGCCCCCCACTTCCAGGTGTGCACACACTGCATGCTCCCCCCTCTTTACACGTGCACATGCCCTAGGCTCGCCACTCCCATGCGTGCACATGCCACAGACTCCCCACCCTTATGTGTGTACACGCCACACACTCCCCATCCTCATACATACACATACCCTGTGCTCCCTATTCTCACATGTGCATGTGACACGCGCTCCCCACCTTCAAGCATGCAGGCATCCTGGGCTCCCCACCCCCACGTCTGCACACACCCCGTGCGCACGCACCACGTGTGCCCCACTCCTGTGCATGCACATAGGAGCTCCCCTGGGGCCCTTCCCCCTGCAAAACTTTGTGACACCCCTCAAGGGCCCACAGCAGGTGCAAATTGGCCCATCCCCACATACCCGCTGCCTGCGAGCTGGTATCTTCAGGCGGTGCCAAGGGAGAGCAGGGTGCAGGAGTGTGAGACAGCCTGGGTGGCACATGCGGCCCCCAGGGTCATGCAGCTGTGGGGACAGGTGAGAGGCTCCGAAACAATCCCTGTCTTCCCCTCTGCATGCCCAGGCCATTTCACACCAGCTCCTCCGTGCTTGCTGGCCTGTGCTTAGCCCTGCTCCGATGGCCTGTGCCTGGGTCCCCAGGCTGCAGCCTTCCTTGGATTCCTTGGCTCTGCCACTGAACTGCCCTATAGCCCTGGGCAAGTCACCTCCTCAGTCTCCCTAATATGGCAGCGCCTGGCAAGATGGGGCGCTGCTTTCAGCAGAGACTTCCAAGTGCATCCAAGCAGTAAAGACCGAGTTCCTGCCCCGGGGTCTGCACTGCAATGGCAGAAGCTGCGAGATAGTTTAGCCCTTCAATTTTCCTAGCGCTGCCACTGAGAGCAACAGCCAGAGCCCTGGTATAGACAGGCTGCTGGCGCTTTAACCGACGGGCTCCGGGCACGGCAAGCTGACTGCATGGGATCCGCGCTGCCCCTAGGGAGGAAACAGCGATGCTCCCGTCTCATCTCACCTGTACCTCAAGCTGCAGAGAGGGTGCGAGGCTGGCTGAGGGTGCACAGGTTGGCTGGGCCAGGGCGATGGTGGTGCAAGGTCCGCAGGGCAAGGCTGGGCCCGGCCTGGGCTGGAGGGAAGGCTGCGTCTGGCACGAGTGGCAGGATGGGCTCTCCGGCGGGGAATCCCAGCAGGATCCCTGCCGCCTGCCTCCCCGGGCTGCGAGCCAGCCTTTCCCCCAGGCATGTTCCCAGCGAGCAGGATTCCCAGCATTGCAAGGACCCGCCAGCACCATGGCTGAGGATGGAGGCAGCGTGCCAGCAGCGCGAGTCTGTGGGGACAGGCCAGGCCCTTGCCTGACAGCCTGGCCAAGGCAGAGGGGACCAGCAAGCCTCAGGGACCTTGCTCCCCTTCCCTGCCGTCAGCACGCAGCGGCTGGCGGAGGCGGCATCTCTTCCCCTCCGCCCTCACGTCATCCTCTCCCACGGGAGCAGCGGTGGCTTCTCGTCTCCTCTTCAATTTATTTTTAAAAAGAGAGGGAGAGAGTCGCATCCTTGCCTGGCAAAATGTCAGGGAGTGATTCAGAGCGCAGGGGAGCGGCAGCCCACACCGGAGAGCTGCTTCTGATTTCCAAATGTCAGCATGTCCTTTAATTAAATGCTGATTAACGGGGGACATGCTCCCTCGTGCTGGAGCACGGCTGCTGCTGGTAACACCACCCTGCGCCGGGAGCCGGGGCGGTCTGCTCCGCCTTCCTCTTGCCCTCTGGGAAGCATCTGGCTTGGTCTAAAAGCAGGAGCAAGGGGCCATGGGGGCTGGGGAAGCAGGAGGTTGTGGCGAAGGAGCCCTCGGGCACCGTGCAGGGACTGAGAAGAGCTGGATTCTCTTCCTGCCACCGAGCTACTCCACGACCCCAGGCAAGTCCCTTTCCCACCTGGTGCCCCAACCCTGCCCCCTTGGTCCAGACGCTAGTGAGACTATAAGCTCAGCAGGCCGAGCCTGTCCTTCACCGGGGCCTTGCCTGCAGGGAGAAGTTGCTCGGCCTTCATTTCAGCCCATTAAAGCAGGCTGGAGCAAACCTCATTGCGAATGACCTTGGTTTAACTCAAGCTCGTTCCCACCGGAATGAAATAAGCCTGTTGCAAACTGAAGTTAATGGCCACGTGGCCCATTGCACTGGTCTAATATACCCAAAGCTTCTGCTTTCGCAGGTAGACACCCTTTGTACACGTACAGCTCCTAGCACAGCGGGGCCTTGACCCGACGGGGGTCTATAGGTGCACAGAACAACAGTGCCCCTCAGCCACAACAGGTACGTGCCAGAAGCATAGCTAATGCTTCACCAACACCCACGAACAATTTATGCCCGGTTCATTCACACCCGAGCACGCTCCTAGGCCCACGCTCCCTTGTAATGCCGTGTTGCAGTTCCCAAATACACACTCATGTTCAATTATCTCAATTACTGGGCTGACTGTCCACCAGGGATGCGACTGGTCGCGGATTTGGCAACAGACCAGGGGCCAGAACGGTCTCATCTGCCTTTCCGCTCTCAGTTCTGCGACAGATCTGATTTCTCTTCCCCCGACACATCCGCGTGCCGCTCAGCCGCTGTCCCAGGCTGTCTGCAAGGGTTCGGTGCCGCAGCTCTCAGGGGAGAGCGACGTGACGGGAGGTGGAAGGGCAGCCCCCCGCGACCACGGCCCTGCTTTCAGAGCCAGGCCTCAGAGCAGCATCCAGTCCCGCTGCTATGGACCTGGACTGTTTGAGACTTGCAAACAGGCCCCAAAAGCTTGCAGAAAAGGACAATTTTCTTGCCGTTTTCCACTTAGTCTAATAAAAGGTATCATTTTGGAACCAAGAGTTCGGGGTTTTTGTATGTCTTTGAGACTGGCAGGGAGTTTACAGCAGCACCCTGGAGAGTGCTGTGGGCTGAGAGACTTTGGTAGCAACGATCCCCATAACTAAGGGATTGAGGGACATTGAACAGGTGCCTCAGTTCCCTGGGCTGCACTGAAACCAGCCACCTCCCGGACAGCATATTAAATCTCCTGCTAGAAAATCACCTTTGCAGAAAGCCTTTCTGTACTGAGTATATAAAACTTCCCTAAGCAAAGGCCTCTGGAGAGGGCACTGGCACTCTCGGGTATTTGCCAGGCACCACTTATGCCCAAGAAATACAATTACAGTACTGCTTTTCAATAGCAGGGTTTGAGGGGAAAGGTTTCTCCCATTTGTTTTCCTTCTTCCCAAAGAGCCCTTGCTGCCCTTCGCGCTATCCAGTCCTATCACCTGCACAAAGAGACCAGGCTTTTCCGATCTTCCCTTCAGCTCAGAGAAGTCTCTGGCCTCTGGGACTCCCCGGCATTGGCTCCGGGCGATGCTGCGGCTGCCATCGCTCCGGGGGGAGCTGGAGCCAGTGCTGTGCAACGGAAACCATTTGCGGTTCACAGCGACACGTGGTGTTTATCCTGCAAAACCCCAGCGACCGCACGATATGTTCTTATGTGCCCCCTCCTGGCATCCGGCCGCCATTAACTACTCGCACATCTGCCGCTGGAGACCAGTCTCTCTAACACGCTGCTCTGGCAGCACACGGGGGTCCAAAAGTGGGCACAGACAGACCCTTGAAAACGTGGCCCATATGGACGGCCGGCCCCGCCGGGTGGATCTGTGCTGAGGGCAAGGCAGTAGCCCTGTTCCCTGCCCTGGCATAGACCCGAGATACACCTGCCCTGCTCCCCGGCCTGGCACGCAGGGCAGACCCAGGCTGTGCCCGAGGTCTGGCTGGAGCACGTTGCCCTATGGCTTCATGGCTGTTCTTGCTTGAAACCTGAGGAGTAAAGAATAAGACGGAGCAACCCGAGGTCTCTCTGAGTTGCACCAGTGGCTGGCGGGGGTCTGCACAGCCCTGGAACATGGGAAGGGCAAAGATGGCTTAAACCTACCTTTCCCCCGTCCTCCCCTTCCTCCTTCCCTGCCTGAATCCAGCCCTGAGTCCATACAAGTGGAATAACACGCACCATCTGTCTCGGGGGGGGTTACCCCAATCCCTGGGGTAACCCCACTGCAGCCACAAGCTGCACACTCGCCAGTGGCAGGGGGTCACTCCTTCCCCTGAACAGACTTGGAGTTGAGCAGGGAAGCAAGATTACCCCTCACACCGCGTCTCCCACAGAGCTGCCCCCCAGCCCCTTCCCCAGGCTTCCTCTGCCAGGCTTATGCTACCGTTTTAAAGTCCCTGGGCACATACCCTTGCAGCTGAAGCCGTGCCCTCCGCCCCACCCCTGCGTAGTCAGAGCAGGGGAGACGTCTGGTTTGTCATGGCACTGAGACCCCAACACCCTCAGCCCAGAGCGCTCAGTCGGGCAGGCGCCTGCTAAGCAAAGGCCCGAAGGCCAAATCCCCACGGAGCAGGGCCATGATCCTGTTCCGTACCAGATGCGCGGGTGTGAGTCTAGCTCTGCACTTGCCATGGGCAGGCCCCCTCTCAAAGCAGCCAGCCCGGATCCCCTGTTTTGAACCTGTAACCCTCACTCCCATTCCTGTTTTCTTTTTATTCGTCCCGAGTAATCAGTCGGTGTGTCCCCACTAGCCTCCTTTATCAAGGCAGGCTTATAGTTTTTTCAGGACGGGCCTAAGCCCATGACCCTCTAGCACATCAAATAGGCCCCATCAAAGCAGCCTGCTGCTAATCGCCAAATCCCGGGACTCGAACGCACAGCACAGCTCTCGACAGAAGGTCCTTACCGCCCCTTGGGTGCAGCTCAGAGGCAACCAGAGCCTGCCAGGCTACCATCCCCGTGCCCAGGTGAACAGCCCATCCACCCAACAGGTACCGACCCGCTCTGTCCCAGGGTCCTGGTCGGCCTCCTCGCTCAGCTTCCCCGGGTGCAAAAACATTTGGAAACCCAGATGGAGAGCGTGCCGCTCGGTGTTTTGCGCTGGGAGGGCCGTGGAGCGGTGGGGAGCAGGATGAATCATTTTAGAAACAACCAGATTTCCCTATCCCCCTGCTGCAAAATGAAAGGCTGCGATTGCTTTCAGCTGCCTGCACAGGGAAGGAACGTACCTCTCAGCAGCCAGCCTTGTCGGGATCAGTGTCCATGCTGCCTACCTGCCAGCGGGATCTTCCTTCCACTCATGCTGAGCATCATATTTTCTCTGAACACCGAGGGAGTTAAAAGCTGCAACTTAAGGACTTGGGAGGCTGAAGGGAGTGGAGGTGGATGGACTCACTGCCGGAGCAGCAGCCAGCCTTTGGCTCAGCCCTTCTGGCTCCGGCGCCAGGAGGTTTAGCTGCATGTGTCATCCCTCTCCTTGGCTCCTCTTACTCCGGTGTCACTGTCCTCCCCTGGTTGGCGCTGGAAGGGGTGGGAGTGGGGAAAGGTTGAGTTACTGCTTGGAAACGAGAAGCAAACCAGGCAGGCAGCACGTGCCAAGCCTGCCCTCTCGTGGGGGCACTCTGCTCGAGACGCACACTGCTCCCGCTCCCTCCCTGTGCGGTGCAGCATATGGCGTACGATTTTTAATTTCCTGGGGACGGCACGGCTCAGGGCAACCGACAGGCTCCTCGTTGCTCTCGATCAGGCCTCGTAGCACCCCCGCTAGAGCTGCACATGCCGGCCGGCCTGCTGGGCTGAGCCAAGCGCTTTCCAAGTCACTGGGCTGTCATTTGGGAGAGCTCTCGTCACCCGCACTCGAGTCCCAGCCGGTGCCATCAGCTCGGCTTGATGCCACCGATGCTGGGAGCCGACCTGCTCCCCTGGGAAAAGGAAACCCGTCGTGCCCCCCGCTTCAACCCTGCCACACGCTGTTACGTGGCGAGCCAAAAAGAAGCAGCAGGCTAGATTTGCACCTTACAGACTAACCAAATCAGAGGTGTTTAGCATAAGCTGTTGGAAGCAGCAGGCTTCTTAACACAGCTACCCACCCCCCTCAAAGGAGCCATCATCGCTGAGTACATGGCACCGATCCTGCCTCTCTAGGCTCATGCGGGCTGGTGGGAAGTCCAGCTGTGTGACACAGGGCAGGGCAGTGAGGTAGGTTGATGGTTTAATGCTCCTCAGTGTCATCGGAGGGCATGGGGCGGTTCTGATTTCAGAGCAGTTGTTGCAGGCTCTCCGCAAACTCAGGCGGAGTCAGTAGGTGGACTGCACTTGAGGCATGTTGCGTAACTTTTCTGAGCAATCTTGCATTTCTTATGAATGCTAAACAATCCAAAAGGTCTGCCTAGTGCCTCCCCTTCCTGCCCGCGCGGGACGTGTCCCTCGCTTCTGGGAAGCGCTGGTCAAAGGACAGCCCGGTAGGCCCTTTATCCATTGACAAGTACTCCTCTCCAGCATTTCAGTGCAGTTATGTTGGCTCTTTCCCTCCCTCCCCAGAGGTACCTAGGCTTTTGAACCCAGATAATGCTTTAACCTCAGCTGCTGCAATAGCGACCAGTGTCTGGAGCTGAGCGAGCAGCGGAGGACCTTCCGGGCAAAGCTTGCACAGGTTTGCATGTGGCCAGATTCAGATTTGCATTCAGCTTCCGCAGACACTAGAGAGCTTGAGATTTTATTAGCACTGATCTTTGTGGAAAGTAGCTGATTTAGCTTGAATATTACCTGAAAATGCATTTCTATTGGGCTTCAATATTCCCAGTTCTCCCAGTGTTGGCTAGTTACAATAGATCGGGTGTTATTGTTTTTCTCCTTGCACTGATCACTAAAGTAAGAAACCAGCGTGGTCTGAACTGGGGATGCCATTAAAAATTCACTCTGGCCACATAAACAAGCTTACCAGTGTAAACCAGGTATACTGGTATAAGTGAGGTTATAGTGTTATAGCTATTCCCTATGGGAAGGGGAGCGAGCCAAACCAGTTCAGGGCATCTTTACACTGATACAACCATGTCTTCACGTGAAATTGTAGCAGTAAAACTGGATTAATAACAATGCATACTCCTAACTGAAACAGCTACACACACAGCACCGATGTGCAGGCCAGGCCTAGGAAATCAGGCGGCGCCTTAAAACATCAAGCATCTTTGAATTAGCATGCTTACAAACACAGCTTAGCACCTAACATGGAGAAGGCCTAGCTCACGCTTTTAAAGGTGTTAAGATTTCTTTATCTGAGGCTCTACGTGGGGCTTGAAAACACATCAGAAAATTTTTAGTACTGGCTGAGCAAATCACTCGGAGCAATTTGATGACTTTTACCCTATGTCCGATTTGAGAATTGTTCTCATTGTTTGGAATTATTAACTAATTTCTCATGCAAACAGCTCTAGGTCTTCATGCTACGGTCACGGACGAGCCGGCAGTTCACCTGCAGCTGATGCAGCGAGTGAATTTGTTGGTGCTTTCAACTAGTTCACCCTGTGCTTGGGAAGCGGGTAGTTTCAGGTGTAATTAAAGCCGTGCAACTATTATGCATATACAAATCCTTCATTTAGATGTTTCCATAGTGTGCGTAATAGCAGGACCCTGCCCTTGTGGATTCGGGCATATAGTGTTACAGGAGATGCGGACAGCAAACCAGTGAGGATGTACACAAATTTCCCATTTGCAGCTAATCTAATTTATTGCTGTTTCTAAGTGCTGATCGCTGTGGTAGCTCAACCTCTCTCTCTCTCATTAAAAAGAACAATCCTGTTCCAGGTTGCGCACAGGGCCATGGCAAATGGATTTGCCATTTTAACTAACTTGGTTTAACTAAAGTAAAAAAGAAAGAAATTAATCTCTTTCCACTGCTCCTTTTGCAAAGCAATATAGATCCTTGCTTTTTCCTCCCAAACAGTTTTAATCACATATTGATTGCATTGTTCTGCCCAAAGAGAGCTTTGTGAGGACGATTAGGATTGCAGATGCCATCAAAACATTTTTCCACTTTTTCCATTTGTTCTTTAGGGGTCCCTCGGGTTGCAGTAACGTCCTCCGAAGCCCGTGGCGACATATGGCTTCACCGTTGTGCTTGTGGCAGCCGGAGAGAGCTGCAGGGCAGAACAGAAAGCCTCTGGCTCCAGAATGCAAGACCTGGTTGCCTGAGCTGCAGCTGTCAGTGTCCAGGCCCCGGGACACACAGCTGAAGAGTTGTGACTGTGCCCAGGAGAGAGCAGCACTGCATGTCTCCTGTCTCCAGTGATGCAGAGCACTCTGTGCACATTGCTGTGGCATAGCTTACTCCCTTCAAGACTACGGCTCCAGGACTGAAAAACTGCTAGGTCCTTACCTGGAGCGTGCATGTATGCACCCTCAATGTGAACAGTACTCACGAACGAGAGGCACAGTGTGGGTTAAGCTTTTTGCACCCCATTAAAGCTCCTTACCTTGTTTTCCAGAGCACCGTATTCCTCTGATGACAGCCTTGGCCTTGGCAGTTCAGGTCGAAGCCTTGACATTGAGGGCTCAGAGTCAGCATCACTGAGTATGCCATTAAAGGAGTTCAGTTGCGTGACAGAGTAGAGGGTGGGATAATGAGGCTCTGCTGTGCATTCAAGGAGTGTACGTGCTTAGCCAGTGCACAGATAATCACTGTTTCCTATAAAGTAAGGAATAGGGAAAAAACCAAAACGAACAAACCAAAAAACTGGGACTGGTGTCCTATTATGCACCATGCACTTGCTCAATATGCACGTACATGGCTTGCACTGGACTGAAGAGCATGGAGAGGAGTGGCTGCATTGCCACAACCCCTCTGCCCTGCAGGAGAGTGTTTCTGCAACAAGCCAAACGCACAAACTTTCTCAACTGGTTGCCTGTGAACAGGAAAGGCAGGATCAAATCAACCTTTTGCTGGAAGGCAATTGCTTTCAGCTGCTGCCAACCCATGCAGGGTTCAAGCCAGCTGACCTGAAGGCAAAAGGCTTTATGGCCATTGTCAAGCCAGGACTTAGCCAGTCCTTCTAGCACAGGGCTTCTTACAGCTTTCCTAGGGTCCCTGGTGTCATTGCCTTAGCAAAGGGACAGGACCAGTGGGCTATCCTCTGATCATGTTGAACGTGGAGTCCTTGTTTAGCACCCTTACCTCTGGCCTTGCACATCTTCTCCTCTGGGAATCCTTCCAGGGGCGTTTTCTATCTCAGGTCTCCTGTTGCTACTGGTCAGGCTGCTGTGTGGGCTGGTTATTTGTGGGAAATGTGTGTCTGTGGGGTTTTCAAGCACTGCAGAAAAATCCCAGAGAAGTCACCAGTGACAGGGGCATGGGATGAGGAACACAGCAAGGACACAGCTGAAAGGCTCCTGTGAGCTCAGGGGAGAGAGATTAAAACCGCATGTATTTGGCAAGAAGCAGAAAGGGGCACATGCATGCACAGACACACATGCACACAGCCCCATGCATGTCTCTGCACACACGCACACCTCCACCCCCTGCCTCAGTGCCTGTTAGATGAGAGGGCTCCCTTGCTGACAGGATAATGATACAGCCACCTTTAAATGGGAGCTGATCTGTGACTGGCACCTCTAAATGCTGCCATAATACAGGTTTCACCAATCTCTCATTATGACACTGCTGATGTGATTCTCCTCTGATGAGTGACTTTTCTCAGACTAGTGTCCCATAGTGGATGAACAGATACAGAAAAATAGTCTCGCACTTGAAATGTCTATAGCCATGGGCACTACTGCAATAGAGCCAGCAAATTAGGGCAGAGAAAGAGCTGAGCCGTAGGTAAGACTGAGAGAGTGGTAATTTTTCGAAGAATCAGGGACTTAAGTGCTCTAAAATGCACAGGCTGACTCAGATTTTCTTGAAGCAAAGGGGGTTTGGACAATATCTTTTATGTGGACCAATTGGATAGCTGTGGGAGAGGTTAGACGAGCTCCCTTCACATCATGCTTGTTTAACATCTCTCCCAACTGTACAGTTAGTCCAATAAAAGATATTACCAGGAAAACCCTTGCTCCTCTCAAATTCCCTGGACTACCACAGCTACAAAAACATTGCCACACTCAGATTTTCTTAACATTTGTTCAGCATCACTGGGAATGGGAAATAGGGCTAATAGTCCAAACGTGGTATCATAGGAAAAAGAGCTCCCCGGGACACGGACTCCTACAAATGGCACGTTTACCAAGGCAGCTGATCTGAAACATTGAGCCAGTCATGCTAGAAGAAAGCTGTGCTGGATGGGCATCTACCCAAAATCCTTCCGCTAGAGGGAGGTATAACCAATGGTTAGTGCTGCATAAAAATGATGTATAGGAGACTGTAAGTTTTGAAAATACCTAGCATTAAGTTTCACAGTTATGACACAAGCCAAAGCCCCTGAGAGTCACTCTCGCTTTGTGCCATCCATAGCAGAAGCTCTGGTTTCTCACCCTACTTTGGATCCTCCCTACTTTTAAAAGCTTGGCCCCATCTGATGTGTAACCCAGGGGCTGGAGGACACTGGACACCGTGCTCAGTTTGGGACAGGTGAACCTCCACTTCCTTTGCCAAATTGCTGACTGTTGGGGGGGTTTCGGGTGGGTGGATTCAATCTATTCCAGTCTGTCAAGCTCAGGGAAGTTTTGAGGCCGATGAAAACAGAAGAAAAAGCAGCTAGCCAAGCAATAAAAGATGCCATATGAATGTACTTTGTTACCGGGTAAGTTAAAGCTCAATATAGCACAATATCCCAGGCCCCGACCCCACAGCGAGGGCACAGCTCCGAGGGAGCTCCTCGCAAGCTCAAACCCCGAAAGGTATGGAAGCAGGCTGATACCTTGTGAGCGCCGTGCACTGTGTAGTGTGGCTGGTTTGCAGCTTTTCGCTGCGGTCTCCGTGACCCCACTCACCTCCCCGCTGTCAGGAATGACTGCTGCAGCCTGGACAGAGATTGCTGGAAGGGGACCAGGAGCCGTGCTGCTCTCCCCCTGGCAGACAGGTTGCATAGCTCCCCCTCATCTCAGGTTGCGAGCGGGCGTGCAAGCGTGGGATCCCTGCTCTGCCCCGTGCAGCACCAGGGGCACTCGCGTCCACCAGTGAGCCCGCTTGTGTATGCACTGCTGGAGCGGAGAACAGCCCTGCACAGTGCCAAGCCCTTCTGAAGCTGAGGGATTGCACTGTCCTTTCTGGGCCTCTGCTGCAGCAGCAGGTGCTGATGCGGCCAGTCACGTCGCTGAACTGCAGCGAGGTGGCAGCATTTCCCAAAATTACTGCCTTGCCCAATGGACATGGCTACTTCTCTTCTGCTGACTTGTCAGGGGGAGGGCTGCCAACCCCGGGGCAGGAGGGGCCTGGCAGGAGAGGAGAGGGGAGGCTGGTGCCAGGGGACCCGGCTCAGAGGGGACTCAACGTTGGAGTCTAGGACATGCAGCCAAGCCATCCTGCTCTCAGCCAGTCGGGTGCAGGTAGCTCTGACACAACAGCCTGAGCATGATGCATTCAAAACAGCTGGCCCAGCCCAGGTACCACCACCCTTTGGTGTTTGGGGTGCCAGAGGAGGGCCCTGAATCCAGCCCAGGCCTGCTGGCAGGGGCTCTCTGCAGCCCCTTGGAGCTGAGGGACGTCTTTCCCCACCACCATAACGGGGTAGATGGATGCCCTCTTTGGTACTGTCATGCATGGAGCTGTGGGGCAGATCTGCCTCAGCTCCCCTACCACAGCTCCCCACAGCCCCGGATGGAGACAGTGTGAGGGGGGCTTGCCTGGTCATTGCCCACATTGCCCCAGCCTGTAGCTAAATGGGTGTGCATCCCACTCCCATCCACTAGCCCTCTTCAGAAAGAGCAGCTCTGTCTCTCTGTCCCCTTCCCCCAAGCCAGCTGCCCCAGGGCTCCTCACCTCCTCCCCGCTCTCTCATTCCCAGGGAGGCAGGAGCAGGATGTGCCCGGGGCTCTGCTGGAGAGGGCTAGTGCTTAGATCAAGAAAGCAGACCTGGGGTGATGCTACTGTCAGGCCTGTGGTAGCATCCTACTGTCCATACTGCTTTGAAGGCAAGCCGGGGCTGACGCTGGCTCCCAGCCTCTGAGTCACAGCTGATCAACTGTGCCTCGGGGATTGATCAGAGACCCGATCATTGCTCACCTCTTTGGGGTCAGGCCGTACATCCAGGAATAGCTGTCCGGTTCCAGCGTTACATTCTGGGCCCCCCGATGCCACGAAGCCTCTTTGGGGTGTGACGATGCTGCAGGCACGGGCGGGTTTTCGGAAGAGCCGCGTGCAGGTCTGGCACTGCTGAGGCACTGAGCGGGCCTGGCCCTGGCCTCTTCAGCATCCAAGAGGCCAGCTTTGAAGGAAGGGACTTTGCACGCCCAGAAGAGAGGAGGAGGAAGATCAGGCCAGTGGTCAGGGCACTAATGTCACACACAGCAGCTTACGTTCACCTCCCAGTCCTGTCACACACTCCCTGTGCAGCCTTGGGCAAGTCACTTATAACTGGGATTTAGGCACCTAACTCCGCCTGACTTCAGATACCTCTCAACTTTCTCCTTCAGCCTCCTCTTGTCTCTGTTTCCTACTTGGGAAGAGAGAGAAAGTAGGAACATTTCCCTCCTTCATGGGAAGTTGGGATGCTAGATACAGTAAAGCCTGCAAGTACTCTCACAGGAATGGGGGCCATATTAGTCCTTGAGACAGATGCCCCAAACTTGGAGTGAGTTTGGCTTGCAAGGGTCGGGGGACTCTGATGAGAAACTGCCTTTGTAGACTGGCCCCTTTTCTTCCCGTACCCTTGAAGCTGAAAGCTGCTAGGGTCCAGAACTGCCATATGACAGAGTATGTGAACAAAGTCCAGCTCAGCATGCTAAATTGCCCTGACATTTTGCCTTCCCTTATGTTTGTTTAATAAGTAAACAGCTAAAAATAAGTTGGTTATATCCGGAGGCCTGTGAACAGCAGTAAACCGAGAGATTTAAAGCCATACGCTGCTTAATAGACCCAGTTTTGAAAGCGATCCCAAACTCACATTTTCCCTCTTGCTCTCAGTCCTTCCGTGATGTAGCTTCCTTGGCTTTCATAGCGCTCCTCTTGTTTTAGGAGCTGTGGGAATGCAGGGGGTCTAGCATCTGCAACACAGGGAGTTTCTGGATTTAATGCGTCTGGGTCGAAGCAGTGAGGAGAGCGGGAATCCACGCAGGCCAGTCCTGAAGTCGCCTGCAGCCATGGTGTGGTGGTTCTGGAGCTGCAGAAGATGCCCCTTCCTCAGAAATATTTAATAGCCTGCATCCATTCCCCGCTGTGGACTTGAAGCAGAGCTGGCAGGGACCTTACGGGACGTTTGTACATGTTATCAGGTTTCTCTAGCTAAAGATATTCTCTGATGAGTCTGGGTCCGGTGCTCCAGCTCGTGAAGGCACAGCACAGGGAGCGGGGCGCAGAGGGCACCGGGGTGTCTTGATGCCCCCCTGGATGCACAGGCTGGCTGCGGGTCAGACCTGGCTCTTCTCAGATGGGGCAGTTACCCTGGTCCCTTGCTGCTCTGGTGCCAGGCGCGCTCTCCACGGCTGCTGCGTGCCGCTTGAGCAGTGCGCAGGGGCCAGGGCAGGAGGGCAGCACTGACCGGATTCGGCAGGGAGGCACTCTGTGCCCAAGTCAGCGTCCTGGAGTATAACCTCATGTCTCAACGCTCGTGGCAGTGGTTCAAAATTGTTGGCCTTGGCGAAACAGAGCATCTGCACCCCCTGCGTTTGCTTTTTCATAAACCAGGTTTTCGGGTTGTTTTATACACCTCGCTGGACAAGCATGTGTGCAAAGAAGGGGGCTGGAGATTCGCTCCACGTGCTCCTGCCCTGCCTCCTGCACGTTGCCTACCGTCCCGAGTGCCTAGCAGTAACGATGGAGCCTTTTCATCCCGAGATCTCCGAGATGCCTTCTCCTTTTTTAACAGAGGGGGAAAGCATGGCAGAGGAAAACAGAGCTGGCTGAGGTCTCGGGGTTCCTGCCCTCTGGTTAGCCTGCTAGGTCACAGCTGCCCCCTCCCAAAAGAAGCTGGCATCTGTTGGAGCTGGGGTTGAATCCTCAGCCTTTATCTTCCAGCAGGCAGGGGGAGAGAAGGGTGCCTGCTGTCTGGCAGGGAAAAAGCTTTCAGCCTGTGTTTATAGACAGCGCGCAGGGTGTGGGGAATAGCAGGCTCAAATACCATTAGAGCCTTTCATGCCAGGGGAATTACGGCACTAATGAAATCAGAGGTGTGCTCAGCGAGGAGCAGAATCGCGGCATGGATTTACCTGCCGGGACCTGCACGCAGCTTTACAAACCCAGGCAAGAGGTCTGGCCGGGGCAGGACTAGTGCCATCCTCCCCGGGCAGCGGGCCGAGGCACCTCTCTGCTGTCCGCTCAAGCAGCTTCTGCGGCCCCCTCCCAAAATCCAAGTCAGCGCAGGGAGGACAACAGGTTTCCATTTCTCTCCCCAGACTCCCTGCCCCGCACAAGGGACATGGCAGCTGAGCTGCGGGCTCCCCCGCTCCCCGCCCGGGCAAGAGGCTGAATTCCCTGCGGAGTAAGCTTTTCCTGCAACACAACAGGGGCATCTGTGCCACGAGCCACAGGGACAGGACGTGGAGCCGGCATCAGGGGTACA
>NW_017728935.1:813565-864950 GCF_001723895.1 Crocodylus porosus | reverse complement strand
CATTTTCCCTCTTGCTCTCAGTCCTTCCGTGATGTAGCTTCCTTGGCTTTCATAGCGCTCCTCTTGTTTTAGGAGCTGTGGGAATGCAGGGGGTCTAGCATCTGCAACACAGGGAGTTTCTGGATTTAATGCGTCTGGGTCGAAGCAGTGAGGAGAGCGGGAATCCACGCAGGCCAGTCCTGAAGTCGCCTGCAGCCATGGTGTGGTGGTTCTGGAGCTGCAGAAGATGCCCCTTCCTCAGAAATATTTAATAGCCTGCATCCATTCCCCGCCGTGGACTTGAAGCAGAGCTGGCAGGGACCTTACGGGACGTTTGTACATGTTATCAGGTTTCTCTAGCTAAAGATATTCTCTGATGAGTCTGGGTCCGGTGCTCCAGCTCGTGAAGGCACAGCACAGGGAGCGGGGCGCAGAGGGCACCGGGGTGTCTTGATGCCCCCCTGGATGCACAGGCTGGCTGCGGGTCAGACCTGGCTCTTCTCAGATGGGGCAGTTACCCTGGTCCCTTGCTGCTCTGGTGCCAGGCGCGCTCTCCACGGCTGCTGCGTGCCGCTTGAGCAGTGCGCAGGGGCCAGGGCAGGAGGGCAGCACTGACCGGATTCGGCAGGGAGGCACTCTGTGCCCAAGTCAGCGTCCTGGAGTATAACCTCATGTCTCAACGCTCGTGGCAGTGGTTCAAAATTGTTGGCCTTGGCGAAACAGAGCATCTGCACCCCCTGCGTTTGCTTTTTCATAAACCAGGTTTTCGGGTTGTTTTATACACCTCGCTGGACAAGCATGTGTGCAAAGAAGGGGGCTGGAGATTCGCTCCACGTGCTCCTGCCCTGCCTCCTGCACGTTGCCTACCGTCCCGAGTGCCTAGCAGTAACGATGGAGCCTTTTCATCCCGAGATCTCCGAGATGCCTTCTCCTTTTTTAACAGAGGGGGAAAGCATGGCAGAGGAAAACAGAGCTGGCTGAGGTCTCGGGGTTCCTGCCCTCTGGTTAGCCTGCTAGGTCACAGCTGCCCCCTCCCAAAAGAAGCTGGCATCTGTTGGAGCTGGGGTTGAATCCTCAGCCTTTATCTTCCAGCAGGCAGGGGGAGAGAAGGGTGCCTGCTGTCTGGCAGGGAAAAAGCTTTCAGCCTGTGTTTATAGACAGCGCGCAGGGTGTGGGGAATAGCAGGCTCAAATACCATTAGAGCCTTTCATGCCAGGGGAATTACGGCACTAATGAAATCAGAGGTGTGCTCAGCGAGGAGCAGAATCGCGGCATGGATTTACCTGCCGGGACCTGCACGCAGCTTTACAAACCCAGGCAAGAGGTCTGGCCGGGGCAGGACTAGTGCCATCCTCCCCGGGCAGCGGGCCGAGGCACCTCTCTGCTGTCCGCTCAAGCAGCTTCTGCGGCCCCCTCCCAAAATCCAAGTCAGCGCAGGGAGGACAACAGGTTTCCATTTCTCTCCCCAGACTCCCTGCCCCGCACAAGGGACATGGCAGCTGAGCTGCGGGCTCCCCCGCTCCCCGCCCGGGCAAGAGGCTGAATTCCCTGCGGAGTAAGCTTTTCCTGCAACACAACAGGGGCATCTGTGCCACGAGCCACAGGGACAGGACGTGGAGCCGGCATCAGGGGTACACGTGGGTCTGGTCTCATTTGAGGCTTGCCCAGCCTTTCCACCCTGCCTGTGTCACCCCTGCTGCATGCTCTCCTCTCCTAAATCCATCTGAGAGACCCCACTCTTCCTTACAAGAAAAGAAGTCTAGAAAGTCCCTGGTGTTTTTCCCCTTTGGCCTCTCCTGGGGCTGTGAGCAATCTGGGGCAGAGACTGCCCCCTCTCGTCATCCAAAAAGCACCGAGTGTGCCATGGGGGCTCAGGCAGACTCACAAGGTAGCGGTAGGGGAGGGGAGGGTCTGCCCTGCTGTTCCTGCCGCTGGGTGCCTCGCTTGTAAGCATGGCTCCCCGCAGGCAGACACCCAGGTAGCGCCTTAACTGCAGGGTTTCGCTAGCTCCCAGCGCCCGCGCCTGCGTGCTCGGCCTCAAGGTCCTCATTCAGCTCCAGCAGGAGGGAGGTTTGCTCGGGGCACGGAGCTCGCCTGGTGGAAAAGGGGAAGCTTGTCATGGAGTCGGCAGGAGCCAGAGATGGATTGTGCCGACAGAGAACAATTTATCTCATGCTGGAGCTTGACTCGCACGCTGTTGTAAAGGACAAGGTCCACGGGTGGGAACAAGCTCCTTCCGCTGCGGAGTTTGGCCGCTTCTCAGTGCAGAAAGCGAGCGGGAGACCTGCAGGTCTCTGCATTTGCACGTAGGTTGCTCCTGTCACCTCCGGCGTTCCCAACACGAGTGCGGGGACGTGCTCTGCTCTGAATGAATAACCGCAGTCTGCTTGTCTTTCGTGGGTTCCTCTGCAGGGAGCATGAAGTCTCATGACACCCTTGTGAGCTGGGTGACAAATGCTCCCCTTGCCCTGCAGAGGAAGCTGGGACACGGGGCACTTGCCGGCTCGGTTTCCAGACGGTGAGCGGTTGAAATGAGTAGTGGGCTCTTGGCAGCGCTGAAGGACACGCTGCAAGCAACTAGCTCGAGACTGTGCAGCCAGTTAATGGCAGAGATGAAGACAGAAAGCAGAAGTCCTGGCTCCTCCACTTTAGGAATGAATGCCCAAAATTGCAGAAAGGGCCTTGGCTTATGGGGGCCTAGCCTTTGGTGTCCAGCCGGAGACATCCACAGGCCCAGGTTTCAGAGGCACTGAGTACCTGAACGTTGTGAGTGCAAAGACACCAAACATTTCCAGCCTGAGCGTGGCTGGTCGGTGGACGGGATTGGCCTCAAGCTGCCCCCTGCACAGGGCTGCATTTCACTTCCCATCCTTGGCTCCTCTGCCAAGGTGGCCAGCCCAGAGGGCCACTTGTGAAAGAAGTATTTCTGCTGTCAGCCCCTGTCCCTGGAGAAGTGGGCCGAGACCTCCCACAAACTCACCTTGTGCAGAGCCGCAAGCAGCTATGGCAAGGGAGCAATCTGCAATCTGCTTGGAGTCCCGGCTCGTGCAGCGTGCCGTGGAGCAGAATTGAGATACGGGTGATATCTTGGGGTGATCCCAGTTAAGCTGACAATGAGGTGCTTTGCTGTACCCCCTCATTCACTGCCCTGTCGCTGGGAGAACTGGTCAGAGCTCAGTGACCCACTATGGGTTGCCCCCCAGACATGCCCTTTGCAATCCTCCCCAGCTCTTCTACCCTGCACGTCACCCACCCTCGTATCGAGCTAGGATATGCAGCAGAGTAATGGAGATCCCTTGAGCCAGCAACCATTTGTGAGCTCCATCTGTGGCCAAGCAGTTCCCCATTTGTGGCTCTGGACAGTTAATTCCCACCGGATACGCCGATCGAGTGACCGTCTGTCAGGGCCATGGGTAGCAGACCGGCCGTAGAGTCTCTCCAGTTTTTTTTCTCCATTTATTTTGATGCCTGCTTGGGAACTTCTTTGCAACGCTGACATCCAGATCCTGCAGTCCCAGAAACTTGTGGCCTTTGAGCCTGGCAGGGGAAAGCCGTTTGGGATTACAGCGCCCACCGTCTCCCTTCTCACGCATGGCACGCTGGCGCCGAGGAAGATGACACGACCATTATCTGTGCCTCTGCTCTGTAGAAAGGCTCAACCTCACCCTCGCAACGCATCGCCTCTGTACTACTTCTGCAGCCTGGACGAGCAAATTCTGAGTGCCTGCCATGTCTGTCTAAGGAAGACCAGCCTCCAAGCTGCACGACAGGTAGGAGGACGTCACTGCGAGCACAGCCAAGAGTTATACATTGCAAACCACGGGCCACTCGCTCTTGGGCAATTTTCCCGTGGCTGTACAGGGAACATATTCACCTCAAAAGCTCGCTGGGGAGGAGCAGAGTGGCTATTGATCCCCCTCTCATCAATCTTTGTCCACCAAGCTGCATCTCAGACTTTGGCTTTGCAGTGTCCAAAGGACTTTTTAATGGACTTACATGAAAAGCTCCAAAGAAATACTTCTGGCATAATTTTTATCCCTTCATAATTTGGCTGCTTCCAGTTGCTAAGTGCATGATTCCCCGGCTCCCATTGGTGGGACGGTTGTTATGGTGATGCTACGTGGACAAAATTAAGACTAGTTGCTGCTAGGGTTGCTGTTTTCCCATTGGTCCGCTGGTTGCTATGGTCAGCTGTTTTGGCCGGCTGTACTTTTACGGGTGGTATTTTTATTTCCCAGGAGCTGGGCAGTGCAGGGTCCCGGGCAGTGAGTTGTGTTGACTTTGCCCGTCTCCGGTGGAAATGCGTTTACAATGACTCATTCCTATATGGGATGATCTTGTGGCTAGAGCACTGGTCTGGGGCTCAGGAAATCTGGGTTCAGTTTTAGACACCTTTAAGCAGGGCATTTATCGATAGGAACAGGCGCTATTCAGCGTGAACAAGAGTATCAGGATTTGGCCCCTCTTTTCATATGCCTCAGTCCCCTCATCTGTAAAATGGGGATAACACGGCTCTCTCTGTTTCGTCTAGCAAGATGGTAAGGTCTTTGGGGTGGGGACTGTCATTCCCTTTGGGTACAGGCAGCACCCAACTCAGTAGGGCTCTGACATTTGCCAGGGCTTCTGGGCCCCACAGTGACCAGGCGGGCACGGAGCTGCCTGAGCAGCTGCACCAGGGAAGTGGCAATTTCTAGACTGGAAAAGGAAGTCAGAGCTGCTTGAATTATCAGTCGCCCAAGGTCAAAGATCCCCTGGCAACCTCCCTTGCATTAGCAGAGCGGCAATCTGGGTTGGAGCTTGAATAGAGAGCCTGGGAGCAGAGACTACTCCGAGTGCGGAAAGCGGGCTGCGATGACACCTACCGCAATAATCACCCGTTTAGATTACTCAGCGAGCTGCAAACCCTTCTCAGCAAGTGCAGGGTGGGAAAAGCCATCGTAAGAGAACAGCAACTCGACATGGGAAAAATCTCTGAGCGCCATACAAGATGTGGCGAAGCCTCCCAGGGCCTCCAGGAATGTCTGTCATCTGGGGAAACTGAGGCAGGGGAGGTGGGCACAGTTTGGAAAGGAGCAGAATACAACCTCCCTGTCTGCACAGCTCTTCCAGGAAGGGCAGCAACACAAATCTGGCTGCCTCAGACCCGACTTTTGCAACAGAGGGTATGGATTCGGGATGCGCCAGGTGAAGCAGGGTGGGCCTGATTTCCCTTAGGTGCTGGGGACCCCCAGCTGCAGCTGAAGGCAGGAGGTTTGGCAGCTGCCCAGCCCCTAGGAAACCCGTGCGCAGCACATCTGAAAACACGCACCCTGACTGCACATTTCTCAGGGTGAGCTGCCGGTACTTCTTCTGAAGGTCAGACCAGATGCTTCCGTGATTGCTTCAGTCAGGTGTTTGCCTATTGGCAATGGTTTCCATGCTCGTATACGAGAGAGTATCCTTACACGGGCCGCAGGGAGATGGGACGTGGTTTATTGCCCTGTGTCGGTGCTTGCATTGCTTTCAAATCCCAGGGCAGCGGGGAAGCGAAGTGCTCCTGAGGAGCGGGGTTCGACCAGCTCTTCCCAGAGAGCCTGAGCAAAGTGTGAGCGTGAGCCAGCTGGTTTAGCAGAGGAGCAAAGATGCACATGATCCTCTCTAAGCGCTTGGGCAGGGATCCTCCAGGATCTGCCCAGATGTGACTGCTTGGAGATGGAGCAAAGTGCACGGGACGGCAGACAGCAGAGAGGCGATCTCTGCCTGTGAACAGGTTGCCATAGGCTAAAGCACGGCGGCCGCTCTGTTGTAATCGCCTGGGGGGTAGGCTACAGCCATGCCAGGCAGCTTTCCCGCTTTTGCTGCAAGACAGGGTCCCTCACACGTCCTCCTGGGTAGGACTACGCACATGGGAGGCTACGGCGCGGCAGCGGATGTGTGGCGGGTTCACGCCCGAGCTCCCTGCACGGTACCGTGCTCCCTTCCCCTTCTTTCCTGGAGGACGGATTAGTCGAGTACATCCATACTGCCGGAGGCAAGTCTGCAATACAGTGTCAGATGTGCCACATTGTGAAGGCCGTGCCTATAGCCAATGTCTGTGCCTGCAATAAATGGCTCTGCAATGAGCCGGCATCTGTTTCTAGCTCTAGCACGCCAGCCCTCATCCCAGCAAGGGGAGGTGGGCACTGGTGTCTGCAGTGGAGCGCTGCCCCAGGCGTTGCAGTGGGGCTGCCCCGTTTCCTGGGCACCCTCTTTGAGCCGCAGGGTGCCGATGTGCCGATTGCAGGAAAACGCTGTGGATAAGAGCGGCTCTGGTGAATCCCTAGTGCCTGTGATTAAAATGCTGCTCAGAGCTCAGCAGTCGCTCCTGCAGCTCCCAGAAAATGCTCCAGCCTGCCTCCTCTGCAGCCCACGACTAGCATCCCCGGCCTGAAGCCTGCCAGCAGGGCATGGGATTGCTCGAGCAGGGGCCCCGTGTTAGGAGCGGGACAGTTAGCAGGTGCTTTGGTAGGATGGCGAATGATGGCCTTTCCAGGGAGGGGGTTGGGGAGAGAGGTGCCCCAGCTCCCATGGGAATGGCTCTGCTACTGTAGCGGGTCCAGCTGCAGCCAGATTGGCGCCTGGGTTTGCCCCCCAGGAGCTGTGCTGGTAACTTGACAGCAGGTCTGTGGCTGCAGCTAGCGGAGGAGCTCGTGGCCGCCGTGGGCCTGGCTGCTCTGTGCCTCAGGGTACCGGGATGGAGCAAGGCCTCCCCCACGGAGGAGCAGAGCTCACGGTCACTGGCTTCTGCAAAGTGTCACGCCATCTGAACCTGACCTGTTTTCGCCAAACCTCCCTCCCTGCGGCAGGCGTGGGTCCAGCAACATCTCCCCGCGAAACGCGAGGCCCGCACTCGTGATTCTGCAGCCCTTCTTGGTGCGCGCCGGTGGGAGGGTGCAGAAAACACCGACTCAGAAACCAGCATGCCTGCGTTTCACTCAGCCATTACCCTGGCTTCTCTGAAACATGCCTTCCGGGCACAACCTCAGCAATGCACCGCTCCCTCTCGCGGGGGCCTCTGCTGATACGTGCCAGATTTAGGACCAGTAACCGTCCGACCTTGCTGCCCTCCACAGACCGAGGGGCGGTTTCCTGTGGGAAGCTGCTGGTGACGGGGGTCCAGCCTCCGTCCATGGCTTGGCATCTGGTGCCGTGTTCCTGACCCGCATCCTGATGAACATCTCACTTTTGGAGGAATCTGGCTGCTCTCCCAGGGTGTCTGAACAGCCAGCTAGCTCTAGGAATCTCTCCTCTCCCTGGCATGCCAGCAAGCTCCCTTGTATTTTCCTTGTGTTCCTTGTTTTCTTTGAGTATGAGAAATGCTGTGGCCCAGTAGGCAGCTGGGGGGGTGCAGCTCCTTGGCTTCTGTCTGTGCCACTAATTGGCTGTAGGCTTCTTTCCTCTTGCACCGAGCTCCGGCTCTTCCTCCCAAGCCGATTGCTTCTCTTGGCGATTTCTCTGTCTGGCCTCAGCTATGGGCTCACTCCCCCCATTAGGTATGGCTTCCCTGCCGCCGCGCTTTGCTTTCTGGTTCTAAATGAACGCAAGGTGCCAAGTTAACAGTGCTGGAGAGAGCTTTGGCTATAACTGCAGCTACTCTAATAGGAGCCAACGCTACTGTGGGAAGATCAAAGCTCCATTTTGCACTTAGACTGAGCTCCAAAGAGTTTGCAGTCCCCGGTGGACAAAGAGACAGCATGTGGGCTGTTATCCCCATTTTGCAGGTCAGGGTGCTGAGGCACGCAGAGGCTAAGGGACACACCCACGGTCGTGCCGATCAGGAAGCTGTCCCATGTCCCAGTCCCCCAGCCTTCTCTTCAAAGCCATCTGTCCTCCCTGGCCAGCAGAAAGCCCTCTGCAGTGCGCCCCAAACCTGAGCAGCAATGGGAGCTGTTGGGATGCTGGGGGCAGGGGGGGAGTCCGGCCTCCCAAGTCCATGCAGTCCTGGGGGTGTCTGCTGAGATGTGCAACGAGTTGTGGCTGGAGACCCCTGCAGAGGAGGAGAGAGCTGGAACGGGACGTGCCTGGATGCTCCCCGCTGCCCTGGTGCTGGGCTCGGGATGCTGAATCCTTCGCACACCCCAAGCCCCACCCAGCACCTACCCACCTTGTTGGGCCATTTGAGCAGAGGTGTTCAGGTGACCCAGCAACATCGGGTTGAAAAGGTTTGGCTGGACTCCTCTCTCCCCGTTGCTCAGGTCTGTAGGCTGTTGCAACGCTGTCCCCTCGCTCGCCTCCCAGGCCTCCAGCAGTGGGGCTGTCTCCATTGTGAGAAAGCAAGAAAAGGGGTGCATCCCCTTGGACTTGGGGGTCACCATCCTATCTGCCTCTCCTCCCTTCCCCTCGCTCCTGCGCTCTCCTGCTATGCTGGCCAGTGTCTCCGGTGTCGTACCATGCCCTGCAGAGGTCTGCTGTCAGCATCTCTTTCTCTCTCACTCCTGGCCCCAACCACATAATTATTTTTGAATCCTTTTGCACAGCCCTGAAATTTTAACCTGAGATTACATTAATTACCGAAATTCTGGTGACAGCCAAGATGGGTTGGGGGGTGGGGGGATCCACATAGCAGGGTTTATAAGAAATGAATTAGTTGCCGACAGATGAGGTTGGCACCCCCTCGATGCCTGATATTTTCCATGGTTGTCTATTTTTGGAAGGCTGCCTGTGTTAGGCTAAATATAATAGCGTAAATAGTGGGGAAGATAAAGATGACTCGATGCGCGTACCGCAGCGGAGATGCATTAGGCAGAGATTTCCTTCCACAAGATGCAGGCAAACCCAGTCCAAAGCCAGGAGTGTTGAGGGGAGAGGTAGGTTGGTTTGACGGAGCCGTCGAGTTTGCATGCGCTGAGACAGCTTCATCCCACCAGGCCCCAGTGAAGGTGCCAGGGGAGGGGAGATGGGCGAAGGAAGCTACGGGCTGAGGTCCCAAGGGTCCGTTTTTCTCCCTCTGCGGGTAAGAGCAGCCTCAGGGGCTGGCTGCATTTGCATGCAGCTGCTGAAAGCCCCTGCAAGGCCCTGCCGGCCGGTGGAAAGAGCCAGGGTGTGGATGGGCTTCCTTCCCCCCGGGGTAACACCTCTGGGGTGCCTCCTTGCCGGGGGCTCCAAAGCGCTCTTGAGGTCCCTGCTAGCAGTGCAACCCCTGGGGCACGCAGGCTGCACTCAGCACCCGCTCTCTGGGGAGGGGAGCTCAGGACCCAGCACCGGATCTGAATCAGACCCACCGCTGACTCCCTTTTCCTCTGCTTGCCTGCACCCCTGAACTGGTATGGCTGCGGACCAGGTGCGCCAGGGGTGTAAATCAGCACCACCCCCTTGCACGTTCCTTTCGACCACCAGCTGGAGTCCCAGCCCTCTGGCAGCTCCAGAGTTCGCCTTTTCCCACTGGCTGCTCTTTTTACTGTGGGCCAAACTGGACCCCAGAGCCAGAGCCTGGGCGGAGCGGAGCGGTAGGGAGTCCCTGCCCGGGTTCGGCTGCTTGGATCTGCCTGGCACGCTACCGTTATGTGCACCGTGTTGTACGGCTACCGTAAGGTGGGTTTGCGCAGGTGTGTGCGCGCGCCAGCATGCGTGTGGACGGGTATGTATGTGAGCGTGTGCATGCATGTGTGCACGTGTGTGTGTGCGCGCGCGTGTATAGACACGCATGTGTGCGTGCGTGTGCTTTCCCAGCTCTGGTGGCAGGCGAGATGAGAGCCCAGGCTTGTTCCAAGCGAGCAGGAGGGCGTGCGGCTCCGGCCACCCTGAAACGCAGCCGGTGCCATCCCTGCGCGGCTGGGACAGGCGTGGGAAGGCGGCAGGGCCCAGCAGGGCTTGCCCGAACCCCTGGATTGGCAGATGCCCGGCAGGGATGTCAGCTGCGGGGAGGGGCCAGTGTCACACATGAAATACTCCAGCCCTACCAGGAGGATTTCTCTCTCTCCCTCTCTCCTCCCTGTGCTCAGCGCCTCCTGGCTCAGGTTGCTGCAGAAAGAGCCTTTCCTTACCTTTCCTGGGATCGGACTTCCGAGGCCCAGCGAGCGCGGGGGGCGAGAGCAGAGCCGGAGACCCCGGGGAGCGAAGGTGGCCTCAGTGGGGAGAGAAGGAACAAAAAGGAAAGACGAAAGAAAGAAAGAAAAAAGAGTGCGTGAGCGAGAGCGTCTCCTTCCCCGGCCGTGTGAGTACAGCTGCCTCTCCCAGCATTTCAGCAACATGGCAATGTAAACAGAGCAAAGGGCTGGCAGGCTGGGGTTGACTTGAAAGAAGCAGTTCCCCTTTCTTTTTCCCCGTCTCGTGCTTCCCTGCAGAGCTTCCTGGTTCCCCGGGGGCTCGGTGCCTGTTCTGGTGCCGGGGGGCTGGGCAGGGGGAGAGTTAGGGCTGAGGGGAAACTGAGGCAAGGCAGCTGGTGTCAAGCGGAACGGGGCCATTTTCCGGTCTCCTTCTCCGAGGGTGGCGTTGCCCTGTGCGTCGGGGCCGGGGTCTCCCCCTTCTCCCAAACCTCAGGGAGTTTGCTATCCAGGCATCGGCCCATCTCAGGCGGGGGCCTGTGTGCGAGGAGGAGCGGAGAAAGCCGGGCAAAACTTTTCACGGCTGCACTTGGGGGGAGGAGGCAGTTGTCCACCGGTTTGCCGTGTCTGGCCTCTGTTCACGTGCTCCTCGCGGGGTGGGAGCGCCGTGTCCCATCGCACTTCCTGTGGCTGTCGGGGTCCTGTGCCTCGCTCGGGCTCTCGCACGTTCCCAAGTACGTGGGCAAACTGCCCCCAGAGTCAAGTCAACCCCCTCGTCCTCTCCTTCATCGCCGGCGGGATAGGGAATGGGTCTGATACAGCTGATCGGCAGCCAAAACCCTCGCCAGGTCAGGACAAGGCTGTGCCAGAGAGGCTCTTTTCTGGATGAAAACAAGCCGGAATGAGCCCTGCAGGCTGCTGGGTTCAGTGGCGGCATCGGCGCTGAAAGGGAAGAAGTAGCAGCCTCCAGCGTGAGGCTGCCAGCATAGGGACGGCTCCACTTTGCATCCACCAAATCACTGCTGCAGCGTGCGTGAGGTAGGGGAGCAGGGGGCTTGCTTGCCCAGGTGGCAGGGAGCGGGCTAGTGGAAAGGCCGTGGCCTCCGTTCAAAGCAAGGAGCGGTGCACAGGGGGAACAACTGATTTCCATCCGGGGATGGAAATGCCGAGCATTTGGGGGAGGGGGGGCACAGGGTTTGGAGCAAATGGAGAAACCAACCCACTGGAAGAGCCTGAGGTTGCCAGGTGCGGCTGTGCTCTGGATGAACAGTGTCGTTCCCTGACTGTGGGAAACCGAGGCACGCCGAGAGGTCCTTCTGCTCCAGGCCCTTGGCGACAGCATCACAGGCACTCTGTAGCCTTCAGACCCATAGGGCCTTGAAATGCTGCCTGGTCTCTCTGCCTGAGGAGCTCCCTATATGGAGGCTCACAGCCCTACAGCAGGAGATAGCAGGGTGGAATCAGACCTCAGGAATTTTCCTAGGAGGAAGTCAGTAAGGCAATGGCACAGAGGGCTGGAAAGTCCCCTCGTGCCCAGGGAAGGGAAGGTCTGATGGTGGCTGAAGGGCAGGCCTCAGAAGATGCAGGGTCTACCCCTGCCTCTGCTACAGGCTCCCAGCATGGCCTTGGGTGAATCACTTAACCTCTGTGCTTCAGGCTGTCTATCAGTGAGATCCTGGTAACACTGGACCTGGCCTTGTGCCGCAAGGCTTGCTTATTGAGAGCGGTGGAGCAGTGGGCGGCCGGCTTGCAAGGCTCCAGGGCATCGTGGCGTTGTTTTCAGTGCTGTGAAGGCCACTCTCAGCTAAACAACTGTGTCTTGCCAGTCCTTTGCATGGATGCCTAAGGCAGGCTTCACTGGCTTGTGCGTGTCCAGGGCCGTGGTTACTGGGTTGCATATGCACGTATTATAGGTGGTGATGACACACGGCCATGCACCCTGCTGGGCAGTATATCGTTTCTGAGTTGGTTGTTTTAAACCATCAGCTAATGCGTTGCAAATCCACGGTGTAACTTTTATTATAGTTAGACTCGAGCTGAGATGGGGTTTTCAGGTGGGACCTATTCTGAATTCATGGCCCCCATGCTGGCCTTCCACGGACAGAGAATACTTTATCTTTCGTTACCCACCCTGAAATACTCCTCTGGCTTCATTGCAAACCCAAGATGCTCCAGCAAGCTGGGTGCGTCTGGCTGGGGTCTTGCCCAAAGCACAGTTGGAGTTCCCTTGGTGCTTTCTATTCAGTAGTAACCCCGGAAAAGGGGAAACAGAGCAGAGAGAGGAACTAACTCACTCCAGATCACGCAACTAGGATGGGAACCTAAGGATCCTGACTCCCAGCGCTGTGTTCATTTTGCCTGGGCGTACAGAGCTCAGACAAGGATCTTTGAAGCGAGTTTCCTTTTGAGTTGCTGGTGGATTGAACCCAAAAAGAATTGGCCCCAACTGGCTGACATTGCTTTGACCTGCTTTGGGGCAGCTGTTAAGGACCCAACTTTAAAGAGGTCACTTGGCTGCTTTCAGCAAATGGAGTCCGTGTGGGGGATCTGCCTGTTGAATTGGCTTTCTTATCCCTTTCCAAACAAACTTGCTGCTGCTGTCTGGAGCCAGGAACAGAAAACCAAACACGACCTGTTGGTCACTGTGTCTGTGCAGAGGCCCACACTGCAATCCTGCAGGCAGTTCACTCTGCAGAGAAGATCTGTGATCAGAGGCAGTATCCTGCTTGCTTGCTTTCCATTGCTATCCAAGGTGCATGTTAAGGCAGCTTTTCCTCTGCAGCTAAAGTTGCTCTTCTCTTGCCTGGTCGCTCGGCCATCCAGCATCCCTGCCTCTGCTGCTGGGCAGCCAGTCCCCCTGCAACCGAAATTATTTTCAGAGCACAGAGAAAAGTGACTGAGGGTCCAGAGACAGGAGGCATGGGGCTGACGCCTGAGTGCTGCAGCCTCCGCTCGCTCACGGTCTCTCCCCGGCTTTCTTGTGGTGCGGCCTTGTCACGCCGTCGGCCACAGCCTGAGATCAGCATTCTGCTTCCTGGATTTCCTGGCTATTTTTAGGGAGCAGCTCAGAGCCAGATATCCAGGCAGCTGCCACAATTGGGGCTGACTTCCCGACACACCAAGCGCTCATCATTCCCGCTGGGATACTTGTATAGTCAGGTTCTCCGAGGAGCTGAGCTCTCCTAAGAGTCTGGCTATTTATTTAGGGGCCTGAATAACAGCTGAGGTCTGGTGACATCCCGGCTGGTGTGCACGGTACACGGCTTCCAAGCGCAGCTAGCGTTTGGTGGGACGTGAGTCTGAATGAGGAAGGATGGTCCAGCGGCCCGGGCACCAGCTTTGCCCTGGAGCAAGTTGCATTCAGACTTCCCGTGTGACCGCAGATTGCAGGTCCCCGTCTGTGTAATGGGGATAATAGCTCTGTCCTACCTCACCGGAGCACTGGGGCTAGGGACAGAAGTTACACGTGAATCGGTTTAAGTGATCAGAAACTAGTTTAAACCTGTAACAGAACACAAGTTCAGTGCACGTCAACCGGTTTTAAAATGGCTGAAACTGGTTTAAGATAAACCTGGTTGAATGTAGTATCAGACTTCATTGATTTGGGTCAAACCAGTTTATGAAACCTCTGCCCCAGACCTGGGAGGATGCTTGGATGTTTTGGACTGGGGGAAGCAGAGAGGGGCACTGTCCACCTCTAGTTTTCCCTTGGTCTTCCCCTCCCCTCCACTCTTCTGGCAGATCCGGCCCCTTTAAACCAGCTCAAGTTGAGACATTCAGTGTCACGAGACGTGGATAGCGCGCTGCATGTTCACATCTCTTAGGTCACCCATCCTGAGGGGCACAGAGTGGTGCTGGGAGGGATTTAAAGACCATGGTGCCGGCAAACAAGACACCCACTGGTTTCTCCTAAATCTGTCATGCCGCTCTTTACCTGCTGCTACCAGTGCCATGTTTGCGTGCCGGTTTTATTTCTTCACTTCCCCATCTCACCAGCCTGTGCTGAACCTAGGGAGGAGGGGGGCTGTGAACATTGTATTTTTTTAATCAGGTAAAAGAAGGGATAATTAGGATACAAAATACTGCGGCAGCCATCTGTCTTCCCCAGTCTGCATCTTGCGAAGGCTGCTAATAGCCTGCCCAGAGCTGGTTGTGCTAGGGGACTACCTGCTTTCAGACAGACCCAGGGATGAGCCTTCTTATATGGGGAAAGAGAAAACAAGCTGAAAGAGAGAGGGCGCGTGTAGCACCTAAAGGCATAAGGAGATGCACTGTAGAAAAGCCCTTCAGACAAGGTTGATTAGACAGGTGAGACTAGCTAAAAGGGTGAGCAAGGAGGAAGGATCAATATTGCCGTCACGCTCCGAATGCCAACAGCAAATGTTAGTACTGCATGACTGAAATGGCTTAAGGAGCAGCATTACTGCTGGAGACCGAGGTTATCAGCATTAAAGGTACAGGCCAGTAAGATCTGCCCGGCTTTTCCAGCTGCTAGGGAATGCCCCACGACCCTGCCCTGCCATTCTTTGCTAATCCAAGGATGTTAGAGAAGAAGACGAGCGAGGGGAGCTAGGAAGGCTAGGGTCTCGCCTACAGGAGTGCAAGCGCTTTGGATCAGGAGCTGTCTCCCCGGCGGCTATGTGCAGCATCTCACATGACAGGGCCTTGATCGTGGTCAGACTTTACCACAGCAGAAATAATCGCTTGGAAAAGTCGCTCATCCCCTATGCAGTGTTGTCAGTGCCTGGCGTCAGCCAACTCTGCCCAGCCTTTCCAGAGCACACGGTGGTAGGACTAGAGTGGCGTTGTCACTGCAGGGCAAGGGGGAGGGGTGTGGAGCTGGTGTATGCCAAATATAAGAACAGGGCCTGGCTAATGAAGACACTTAATTACTACTGAGCATTGAGTGAGTTCGATCTAATTATGTCTCGGATCGGATGCAAGCAGCGAAGCTTCGCTGCATGCCTCAACAAGGTGGTAACATGCCTATTTTACAGACGGGGAAACTGAGGCACAGGGAGGATGGATGGATTGCGGACGGTCCCACTGGCAGCATTAGGCCTAGTCGGAGCTCTGGCTCCTAGCCCCCTGTGTGACACCCGTCGGGTCATTTTTTCCAGGATATCTTTGGCTGGGGAGTAGGGTTCCCCCGGAGGGTGGCAAAAAGCCCCGCAGGTCAGCGTTTTCAGGTGGTGTCCGAGGGCGGGTGGGTCCGTTGATGGGGACGGGTTGAGGTCAGACAAAGCACTGGCGATGTTCAGCATGAGGTGAGCTCCCGTTCCAGATCCCTTCCTGCGCTCCTTCAGCCATCGCTGGCTCCAGAGTCAGGCCTCCTATTTAAAGGCGCGAACCTGAATTTAAATCGGCTGAGGGTCGAGAGGGCCGCTTCAGTGCGCCGAACATCCGGGAGGAAAAGAAGCCATTCCTGCAAGATCAGGCCTCTGGCACAGGCCACAACCTGTTCTGGTACCGTCGCTGTGGTCCCTGGACGCCTTTCAGAGATGCAAGGAAGCGCCACGGCTAGCAGCTGCCGGGCGCAGGTCTCTGTGTCTCCCTTTCATCTTCCCTGGCGAGGAAGCCATCTGAAAACTGTAATGCTGTATGACACAGGTGTAACGCCAGGGCGCTTTGTTACTGAAGGCAGTGATTGTCTCTGGTGTCCTGGGGAGCTGCGAGGTTAGCGTTTTGGACAGGTCACGTAGGCCCACCTGGTTTCCTTCGGAAGGAAAGGTGGAGGCTGCAGCGAATGGCAGTGCCCATTTGAGACCCGTAGCCTGCAGGTTGCTGTCTGGCACTAGCTGTCCTGAATTTGCACCGCTGGCCGGCTGGAGGGCACCCTCGAACTTCACTTGTCATGAGCTGTGCTGGTGGAGGCCGTAGCAGCCACGGGAAGGGGTCGTTATCTTGCACGGGAGCGGAGGGGTGAGTGGGTTTGAGCTCAGGCTCTTGGCTCAAGTTCTGGTGCCTTTGTGGGGCTGGATCCCACTGCTCGAGTCCCGATAGTGCTTCTTCCCCCGGCTCCAGCTGGCGTTTGAAATTCCTAGCACCCCCTTCCAGTTTTGGGGACCTGGGAGAGAGCCGGAGGGTGCCGGCAAGCTGGTTCCCTAGTAGCCCTGAGCACTTGCCTCCTCTGGATGACATGCGGTGGAAGTCCTAAATCCAGAACAACATGGAGATTTTGTGGGCTGGTCCCACGTTCTGCAGCCTTAACCCAGATTGAAACACGCACTTCCTGTGCAGAAAATATCCCAAGCATCCCATTTATCACAACCACGTAGTTGTTTTGAGTTCAATAACTAACTGAATGATATCTATTCAAAGTGCTGGCACCCCTAATGTGCCACGAACAGGTGTACCATGATCCACTCTATTATATGTTCCTGATGTTCCACCTGTAACCTCGCTCTGAATCTGGCTTTATGCTTCCTAATATGCTTTGGGATCTTCAGGGGAGGAATAAGCCTGGAAAACTGGAATTGGATTAGCAGCAAGTGGTACAGATCTTTCCTGAACCTGAACCAACCTCTGCTGATCTTCTTTCAGATTTCCTAAGGTATTTAGGTATCTGAAATGCAGATCAGGACCTAGGGGAGCTTCTTAAAGCCCCTAGGTACCTCCAGGGATGTATTTGGTAGCAGTGATGGTCTGAGACAAAAAGAAATGCAAAACTAGAGTTTTAGATGCATTTAAAAATGCAGTTTTAGATGCATTTAAAAATCTAACCCCAAGTGCTTTACTTACAACTACAAGACTGGAGTCTCCTCCCAGAAAGGAAGTGCAACCACCTGCTTGGGGGAAGCCAGATCCACAGACCAGGACAGGTAAGGAAGACAGTTGAGCCAGATCCTCACTGGTGTAAATCAGCAGCGTGCCAATGAAAGCAATAGCTCTCCTGTGACTTAGCTCTTCTGGGGAGGCAGCATGTAACGTCCCTGTTGGAATTGCTCTCTCTTTCCTGACTGAGCAAGTGCTGAAAGCAGGTACAATGGGTCCCATTTCCAGATTAGCAGCCTCATCAGTGGCCTCGCCAGAAGTATAAATAAGTAACGCTGGCACGATTCACTTGAAGGGCAGCAAGATACAGGCAAAAATGATACGCATGGTCTAAAAGCAAGAAGACTGAGATACTACTCAGGGTGGACGCTGACCTAGGGGCCTTGGGATTGGGCCTTAATGAGCGTCAGTAAAACGACCAGGCATCTTTTAGTTCAAGGTACTAGAGAAAGCAAAGAGCTATTATTACTAAAGGGCTCAGCCAGCTAGGCCCACCACGTCCTCCGTCCCTCAGAGGGAACCGGTAATTCAGGTACAGCAGGTTGTTTTCTGGGGAAATGACAGCCCAGCTGGTGACGTTCAAGGCCTCTAGTGCTGCAGAAATCCCCAAGGAACAAGCATCTAAGTGTCAGATTCCTGCTCACCAGCTCCCAGGAGCCGACCGCACCTCGGACCTGGACACAGAGTCTTTTGTCTGCTGCCGTCAGGAAGGCATGGTCAACCCAGCAACTCGCGATTGCTCGTGGGCCCTTTGCAATAACTACCGAATTGCCCAAATGCTGCGGAGGGAAGGAATGTGTCTGCACCTACTACCCACGCCTGCTAAAATATGTGGTCTGGGCTCTCAGCTGCTGTAAACCAGCGTGGCTCCAGTGAAAGCAAAGCGAGGCACCCTGACAGCAGCGGTGGAAGCTATCCTGTCCTATTCTGGTGGTATTAGCAATATAAGAGCAGTATTTAGAAGTCCCAGGCAATGTCAGGCCTTCACTGTGCAACGCAGTTCCCAGCCGACCTCCTGGCTCTTCGCTAGCGGGAGGGCTGGATCCCGGCAGCCCGGCCAGTGCGCGGGGAGGTTGTGCAGGGAGTCAAAACCAGATTTTCTCAGGTGGCTTCGGGGAGAGTCTGATGCACGATACAGATCACTTCCACGGGCAGCGGCAACGCAGAGTTAGAAGAGGCCTAGCAAAAATACACAGTCATCTTGGGAAGGGTCTCCTAATCCTAGTCCTTCATCCGAAGGGGAGAAGGGAGATGCAGGGATTAAAGGGTGAAGGGGCGGATGTCTGAGATCTGAAGGAGCCTGAGCGTCTGGTGCTGAAAATGTCCTGCAAGGCAACGGCAGGCACGGTTCTTTCGGGAGACGGGATATCTTTTATTAAACCAACTGAGTAGATGGAAAAAAGTTCTTTGCAAGCTATCACCCTTCTTCAGGCACAGGGAGTCTCTCTTAACCAAAAGCCCTGCAGGCCAAATGCCTCTGCTCTGCTTGCGGTTGGAGATGTCTGACGGCTCGTGGGTCAGCCCAAGGGACGCTCGAGCCAGACTTTGTCTTACTAGGCTTTAAGACAGGAATTTACTAACACTGTTTGCAGCTTCATCCATCAGGTGAGGGTGGTGTTTAAGGTGGCAAAGTCCCCCAGCTAGGAGTTTGTGGAGGACCGAAGAGCTAACAGCTTTAAGATCCCCCTGGCTAGGACTGTGATGTTTATGTCTTGCCCAAAAGACTGCTTTGAAGGCAGAGATGCCTTCCTTTTCCTGGTCATAGTCCCTCTTACGCAGTAAGCCAAATGCCCTCCAGCCACTTCCACCTTAATATCGCTTCTGTTTCGAGAGTGCCGTCCCCGTTATCAATAAATCTCCAGGCCCCTGGAAAGAACAATGGGCGCGTTTTCCCTGGTAAGATGAGAATTTCTGGTACCGTCAACCTCTCGTATTGTTGTGCCCTTTGGAAAGAGCTGTGACGTTCAGCTGTTTGATTCGCCGTTGATTTGTTCTGCTGGGTTTCTGCGCAATTCTGCCGTGGGACAAGGAGCCAAAGTAGACTGCGAAGAAGCGCCTCTGAAGTCAGGAGCTTGCCCAGAGGAGCCGGGAGAGGGGAATGAATCCCTTTGAGTCATTTAATTCTGGGAAAACACGATGCTGTATCTTGGGAAGAAGGAGTGATTTCCTAAATTAGCAGTAGTGGCATGCCTTCTATTGAAGCACATAATCCCTTCCAATCCCTCCTTATTAGGGATTAATTGTATAACTCACAGCACTATGATAATGGTCTTGCAGGTGGTAATTGCTACGTGCCCGGCTGACCTGACAGCTTTCAAACAAGATGGGAGCACTTCGTCCAGGGCTGCTCTGCTACTGAGTTACTACCTGAATTTGAGCAAATCCCCTGTCTTCTGGACCTCGGGGCAAAATCAGCATAATGCTTGCCTGTCTCGCGGGGATGTTATGAGGCGTGTATGGAAACTGTCCAGGGTCTTTTCAAGTTGCCCTTCTTGGGCTCTGGATATGGAAAGGAGACCCACAAGTGGTCTTTAACCCTCTTGATTTTAGGGCTTGCAGGAATGTCAGCTCTGATCCCCCTGGTTTCCCTGGAGGAACTCTTGTGGCTCTCGGATGTTTATGGCAGCGCTTGTGTGCAGCTTGAAAAGTTGTCAGCCTTTAACAGAGGCATCATCAGTCCAAAGCATTCATTAGCAACTGGGGAAGAATAGAGGTCAAGAAAAATATATGCAGTGTACTCTGAGTGCTTATTCCCAGAACAGAAAAAGGCTGGACATTTATCCAGAGGGTGCGTGTACTGGAACTCAATACGAATAATACTCATTAACAACAGGCACATCCTGGACTCAACTTTTTTCACCCCATTAAGGCTCCTTACCTTGCTTCTCAGAGCATTATTCTTCAAATAGCAGCCTTCAGATTGACAGAGCCTCGGCAGTTCAGGGTTGCCATAGAAGACTCTTGCTCAGCTTCACCAATTAAGTAGTATGAAGTATGGTGATGTTGCAAAAGTAGACAGGGGGGATGAAGAGCTCCCATGCTTTATGTATTTAACTAATATGCAAAGAACCAGGGCTTGTTAAAAAAAAAGGAAAAGCAGGGGGAGACATTTTTTCGGCCACGTGCTTACAACCCGTCTTTGCGCATCACTTCTTAAGAGTGCCCAAGAAATGGTGACCCTTGGCTTACATTCTCCTCCAGTCCATCTCTCTCTATCTCCTGGCATGCTCTGTTATCTTCCCAGTTCCCAAGGCTCACACACAATGCTTCTCACTTGTCAAGGACACCAAGGCTGTGGCTCGCTGTATGCAGGCAGTGTGGTGACCTCTCTGGGAGGCTGCACTAAGTTACGACAAAAGAACTGATAGCTTCAAAAAGGGAGAGGGCCAGGAAGGACAAGGATGCGGGATAGGAGTGAAGTGGGCTGAAGAGGGCTGCAGTGTCACTACAGATGGGCAGTGCATTTTGAACCCTGAACCAGCACCGCTTCTGAAATGGGGCTCCTGTCCAGTTGTGTAGGATCCCGTGTGGGGCACTGCTCCCTCCTCCAGTGGGGATGGGATCTAGTGCAATCACCTCCCCAGCTCAGCATGGGCAGGCCATGTCTCCAGGGGACACAGAAGAGCGGAGCAAGATCCCCTAATGCAGTGTTTCTCAACCTGTGGGTTGCAACCCAAAAGTGAGTTGCAAGAATATATGAAAGGGTAGCAATCCACATTTAAATGTAAATTTAAAATGGATTCGCCTTTGAAGGAGAAAAATATGGGAAACTGGGGCTTTGCTCTTGCAGGCTGGCAGATTTCCAGCCTGCAAGAGGCTGCTTGGGCCCCCCCGTGCCCTACACACCTACCCCTTCCCTACACACTGGGACGCTGGGGTCTAGGGGCAGGGGCAGCGGGTTGGGAGTGAGGGGCACTGGGTTGGGACTGGCCATCGTTGTCTACAAATGGGTCCTGGTCTGAAAAGGGTTGAGAATCACTGCCCTAAGGGATTGTTTCCCCTCCGGACTGGTCCCTCCTCCTTTGGGCAGAGTACTAACAGCAACATCCTAATTTCAGTGGCTGCAACAAGCCAGTAAAAAAAGGCCCCCAGGAACACTCAAGTCCCTGCAAGAAAGCCTTTGAGCTGGGGGGCTGCCCGTGACATCTGCATGTCAGGAGAAGTTGATCTGTGAAGGAGCCGCTTTGCCACAATGGAAGCAAGTAACACATCCCACCCAAGCCCTGCCAGGCCCGCTCGAGCTGTGGAGCTTGAGGGCAAGTATGCACATTTTGAGTTCATCTGAGGAAGCTGTTTATTCTGCAGCCAGCAACATCTTAAGCATCCTGGCATCCAGGTAACGCACCCGAGCTATTGCCAAGCTTCCAGCATCACAACCCGAGTTTTCTCATAACAGGAACCCCGACAGCCATCTCTTGGGCCAGGAGGCTTTCATTTCTCCTGCCCCCAGCCAGCAATAGTCACCACTGCTTTGGCTGCCAGTCAGCGCACGTGCCTCCGGAAGGAGAAAGCAGGGCAAAACCCCTGCCGTAAATTCATTGCAACCTGAGAGCAAAGCTGGAAAGACGCTGGCAGGTGAGGCAGGTTGGATCCCGCTCATATCTAGTCTGTCAGAGGTTGTTTCTGTAGCAACCCGTTTAACGAAGAGCTGCAGATGGGCACAGTAAATATCTGAGGTGCTTTCCAGGGTCTGTGCAGAGCCGCGTCTACACTAGAGGGAAAACAGACGTGTGGCTGAAGCACTAGATGGGTGCACGAGGACACCGATCTGATCTGCCACAACCCTGCTGCGTTCCCGTGGGCAAACCGCTTCGTCTGTCTCTGCACCTCGGGGTGATGCACCTATAAGCGGGAGATGGCATCTAGCGGTCGTGCCTAGGTTGAAGGGTCTTTGAGGCAGGGCTGCATCTTACTCCTTGTACGTACCGTTCCTGTGCTTGCACAGGGCTCCAAACTCTTTTGTCTTCCAACATGCCTGCATTACAAACAGCAAAAGGTGAGAGGGGAGGCAGGAGCTGGCTGGTTCTTATCTCAGCTTGGGGTCGGATCAGATCCACGGACCTCTCTGGTGGCAGGGGAGAGCCCGCCCAACAGCTTCCCTGTTCTGTGGCCCGGCGAGCTCGGGCTGGACGACTGGGATGGGATCGTCTGGCCGTGGGATCTGTGAGCTGCGAGCAGGTTTGCTAGGAATCACGTGGTCCTCTTCCTGCCCCTGCAGCACTACTGCTGTGCACCTGCTGCAAGTCATCGTCTTCTCCATGCACCTCAGATGGCATCCCAGAGCAGGGCCCGGTTTCTGGTTGGGGTCTCTCGGCATCACAGCGACGGTGCAAATCATTGTAAAGCATTCTGAGAGAGGTACGGGCAGTTGGCGTCATGAAAGGTCAAGGTCAAAGAGCAGCCCACACACGACTAGCAGGATCGAGGGATGCTGGCATCATAGCCGATGGCATTCAAGGAATGTGGCCGGCCGCACATCCAGCCACCTTGGGCTCCCCAATCCGAACAATACAGCTGGGTTTCCAGGGCGGCCCCTGGGGAGAGTCCAGAGCCGGGCCCCAGGACCGGAGCAAGATGCCCTCCGGTATTTCTGTGCTTTCACACTTCGTTATCACTTGTCTCTGTGATCCCGGGAGGCTGCTGCATTCCTCCCTGCGTGGCTGTCCGTTGCATTCCCTTCCTAACTAAGCAAAAACCATGCAACACAAGCACGGGCCATCCCAGGCAAGTACGCCACTGGCTTAAGGTTAAATGCCAGCTTAGCTCCATCCTTGGCGAGGCAGCAGAAACGCGGTGTTTGTTCACTCCCTGGTCAGCATGTGACTCCCCCGGAGCTTTAAATAAAAGAGATTTGAATCTCTGCTGCAACGGGGTTTATAGGCCTGATGCTGAACAGTGGGACTGCTGTGCCGGCCCAGGACCTCAGACAGAAACCGCCTCAGTGCTGCCACTGCAAGCCGACCCGCGGGCTGGCTCTTCCGTCCTTGGTTTCTTTCTGGCCGCGGGCAGATCTGGCCGAGCTCTTAGGGGCCTGTTTTTTATAGCCGGATCAGCACGCGGCGGCCTGAGCTGAGGGGATTTGAATCCTGTATGTGTCTGCTCAAGATCTCTCCTGCTCCACCCCCACTTCCCCGGAGCAGTGAAAAAGAGGAGGGCATTTCAGGGCAGCACTGTGAAGTAATTAAGGGCTGAACTGGCGCGGGAGCCTCCCTGGAAGAAGGAATAGCATGGAGGCCCAGGTATTTATGGAGAGTTTGGGGGAGACATCAGCTGGCAAAGGTCCCAGCAGTCGTAAGGAGTAGCGCAGGCAAGAGGAGCTGGCCTTGTGCTTTTCCACTTGGTAGGCAGACAGGGAGAGAGGTGGAGCCTTCCCGTGCTTCAGGGTTTTGGTTTGGGTTGATGAACATTAAGGCTGCCTAAACTGCTGTTTTGCCCATCGCCGGCGCCTCTGGGAGGACGCTGAGGCCCAGGCACCAGGTACCTGAGCCTGAGAAGGAGAAGCAGGCAGCTGCAGCCGGGCATGGACAGGATGAATTTTATGTGCAAAGGACTGGCATCTTGCAAAGGCCTCAGCCTCCTTCCCAGCCATTCGCTGGCATCCAAGGGACTCGCGGGGTCTTAGGAACCTCCGTGCAACACGTGGGTCTTGTTCTTCCCCTGCAGACAGGGAAACTAAGGGGCAGAGGGAGAGGCAATGTGACTTGCCCAAGGTCTTTGGTAAAACAGTGGCAGAGGTCGGTCTAGAAGACAGGCCTCCCGCCCCAACCTCCTGTGCTTTAACAGGACTCTCCTTCCTGCTGGAAGCAGGTTGTGAACTGGAGAGATCCTGGCATGACTGCAGGCTTGGGGACCGTGTTGCCCCTGCCCTGAGGAGCCAGGGCCCCCCTGGGTGTGTCTGGACTGGGCCATCCTGTCAGCGCATCCCGTGGGGAAGGAGCTCACAGCGAGGTCTGGAAGCTGCTTGGCAGGGACAGGGTTTGTCCAGGTGCACTCAGCAGAATTGCTTCTCCGCTGCTTTGCTCTGCACCAGAGCTGGCTGCATTTTAGTGGGGGGGGGAAATAACTTGTGTGCGAGCATCAACCTGCCAGGTCTTCTCCTTCCACTTTGTATCTGTACATGCTCCGGCCAGTAATGATTTTAATAGGGAAACCATCAATATTTTAGCAAGGCTGTTATTTCAGAGCTGCTACCGCACACACCCGCCGATACCGGCTGAAATGCCTCCCTCCTGCGTGGCGTTTTCATGGCCTCACGGCAGTTAACTAGCAGGTTGCAGAGCTCCTTGGACTCTGCTAGATGGCCCTCAGAGCCTTCTGCCGAGGCAGCTGCCTGCCAACTGCTTTCCTGCTAACCAGAGCCAGACGGTCCCTTAATCTGCTTGCAAATCTACGCCCCTGGGCTTCATCCAGGCAGCTGCTGGGCGATGCAGTCCAGGGATGGGGTAGAGGCGCCTGCAGCACTCCCCACAGCCCTGGAGACCACTATGGCTGTGCCCCCACTCGCTCGTGGAGCGCCCAGGTGTGTTTTGGGGTGGGGTATCAGCCAGACCTCTGCATCCACACGTGCTAACACAACCCTCCTGCGGGATCCCAGACGTGAGCGGGACACCGGACTGTGTCGCGGAGAGGTAAGCGAGCGAGCGAGCGAGCGCGCTGTGGACCAGGTGGCTGCAGGGACACGGCCGCAGCAGCACCGAGCCCCCCAGCACCGGCGCTGCAGGGTGCGCCTCTTTCCACATGAAGCTGGGGGCTGTAGAAAAAAGTGCTAATATTTGCCATTCCAGGCCGAGCTCCTGATCCTAGAGACGGAGAGGATTTCTCCTCCCTCCCGCAGCCTCCGTGGGGCTAATAAAACCCGGCTCTCTGTGAGCCAGTGTCTGCGCTGAGACCTCTGTGCAGTTAGTAAGCCAGGGAGACGGGGAGCTCTGTGTGGGCTGGAGAGTGAAAGCTCTAATTAAAACAAAGAAAATAGCAATTACTGGGAGGCAGGGAAGCAGGCAGGCAGCCGACACAGCCTGCATCGTGTGGGGGCGGGAATCTCCCAGCTGCCCAGCTTCACCCACGGGGGCTGGAAGATGCTGCAGGGAAGAGGATGATGGTTCTTGACATCTCCCATGCCAGCGGGCTCTTCCTCTCCCCCAGCCGCAACCCCCTTGCCAGTGACGGCATGTCTGGGTGACTGCAGTGCGGTGTAGACACCCCCCGGCTAGCTCAGGTACCCGGAGCAGCCTGGCTGCAACAGCATAAAGCTCAGCACAGGCCAGCGGCCTGGGTGTTTAACCGTTTCCTGGGATGGATTTTGCAGTCTGCACTGAGCTCTGTTGTGCTGCGGTTGCTGGCACCCCTGCTAGCACCGGGCTCTCTGCTGCAGCGACTGATGGGCAGACATGCCCCTTGCAATATGTAGGAAGAGCTTATGACCCCACTCGAGGATAACTCCTGGAACAGAGAATAGGAGGCTTTGGGTCACTGGGAGTAACTTTCCCTTCATTGTTCTGCACTTGGCATCCTCTGTTTCTCTCTCAAACCCCCGGGGAGGCTGGCTGCCAAATGCTACCCACGTGCAGGAGGTAATACTTGTTTTGCGTTTTGAAGCATCCTTCATCCAGAAGGATCCCTAAGGCTATGCATTTGCACAGGAACTATTCTACCCACCGATAATATAATACGCAGCCCCTTCTCGGGTGGCTTCCGACAGCTATTTAACAGCGCATAGCAATGCTCTGTCAGAGGGTAGGGCTGGGAATGAGGAACTGCAAAATCCGGTGGAAGGCACAGGAGGAAGCGAAGGTGGCAGAGTGTAACGGAGTGAGCTGCAGTGTGGCCGGGCCGTCAGCTCTCAAAGGGATTTGTGCAGGATGTGTGAGCATCATTAGGCACATTTTTCACAGCTCTGGGAGCTGAGGCACAGCAAGGGGAAATGACTTGCCCCGGATAGCACAGTTCAGGCTCTGCCGTTTGATCCTTCGGGGCGAGAGGCACCCCCGAGATGCGAGCTCATTAATCGTTTAGTTATGAGGCGCTTGAACGACGTCATGCAAGGCAAGTGCTGCAGGACCGGTCCTAGGGTCCCTGATTCTGCTGCTTTTTCCCTTTTAGTGTTTAGTCCCCACTGAGATCAGAACAGGGTGCTGTTGGGCACCATACGTGTGCATAGTGAGAGAGGCCTGCTGTGATGAGCTTGCAGTCCAAATAGAGAGGAGGCTGAGATATTACTCGCCAACAATGGTGTAGCTAGGATGGAGGGACTCGGGCAACTGCTCTGAGCATCGACTTGCTGTTGGCCCCGTGCTGTGGTGCTACGCTGCTCCGGGGCAAGGCCGCTCCGTGGGTCCAGCTGCAATTTAGCTGCAGCAGCACAGAGCTCAGCGTGGCTCACGGAGCTCCAGCAGGTCCATCCTGCCCCTGGAGAAGTCGAGGCAGACTCCTCTTGAATCCCATGGGGCCAGGATTTCATTCCCGGTCCCTGGATCCCTGTTCAGCCCCGTGTTCACTAGGCCAGGCAGCCACACGGCAGCAGCTGACGGTCCTGCTTGAGCTCTCAGCTTGCAAGGGCCAGCAAGTGAAACCTGCACAGTAATTAAAGATGCCCAAGAGTTAAATTCCTATAAAGGAGGAATTAGCCGCATAAGACTGAAGTGCATTAGTTGGGACCTTGTGGAAGGTAAGTTCTCGGACGGTAGCAGAAACACCCACGTGCTTATGGCCAGATCCGTGGCTGGCGTAAACCAGCGCCGTTCTCTCGGTTTGAATGGGGCAGTACCAGTTTGTCCCAGCTGAGTATCTGGCCATTTCATCCCTCAACAAGAAGGTGCGTACCATGGCAGCACTGACACAACCACCTTCCCTACGCACAGCAAGAACTCTTCGAGGACAGCAGACAATGGGGGTATTGAACCGGTAACAGCCACTGGCGTGTGACTGGACACACTGGCTCTTAATGGCCTATTGTCGAGCCAGCCGAACACAAGCTACATTCTCCCAGGTTGAAGCCCAGGCGGAGAAGCGGCTCCTTGCATTCGGCGGTGCCTTCCCTCGTCCCGTCAAGCGCTGGACGACTGTAACAGAGGCCCATAGTGTGAACTGCTGACTACACCGCGCAGGGCTGCGGGCTGCAGCGAGAGAGGCAGAAGCACAAAGGCAAAAACAAGCCCGCTTTGTGCCTGCCTGTTACTGGGCTCATTGTCAGGCCCTGGGAGAACTGGGGTGGAACCGTCTACCCAGCAACACCGCTCCGGCGCGCCTCCCCGGTCACACCGACGTGCCCGGCGCGAGTTACGGGCCGGCGCGGTAAAGGCCGCGGCTTCCTTCCCGGGGCGGAGGTTGGACCCCAAACTGTCTTTGCTGCACCGAATCCCACCTGCCTCCAAGAGCCCTTTGCCAGGGGGGCTGAACCCAAAACGGGGCTGGAAGCCCTGTTGTGCTAATTGCCGCACGGGCAGCGCGCGATGAAGATGCCCCGTCGCACGGAGCTTACAGTCGAAGCAAAGGCAGGGACAAGGCAGGGAGCAGGTTGAAGAAAGGGCCACCCCCCGGTCGGGGGAGACATGGTCCACAGGTCCTTGCTCCAGCAAGTGCTCGGCTCCATCCGCCGGCCCCGAGACCAAGCCTCCTGCAACGCCCTGCGGGTCTCGTGGAGGCTAATGGGAGCTGGCCGTGCTGCCGTCCCTGCGGGAGCACGGCCTTCTGGCGGGGGGTTTGTTTCCTGCGTAGCAGTGAAATGTCAAGAGCACCGCGGCGGGAGGCAGGGAGCCGGCCCTCTTCTCTCCTCTCACCGGGCAGCCGCCTCGCCGCAGACACCCGGCGGGAGGGGAACGGGGCAAGAGGGGGGCTGAGGCTTTCTCAGATTCCCAGCGGGGCTGCCTTGGATGTGTGCTCTGCACGTAAGCGGAGACTAGATGGTAGCCCCTAGCACCCGGGGAGAGGAAGCGATTTTAGCAAGGGGAACGAGGCCCGTGGAGCTGTTGAAGGTGCAGCCAAGTCTACTGTCCCCCTTGCCCAAGCCCCCCGTGCTCGGGCCGAGGGGGAGCGGGCAGGCGACGCGGCCCCTGTTCTGAACGGCCTCGGCTTTGGGGGAATCCGGGTCCTGACCCTGCCCTCTCCTGACTGCTGCGACCTCTGCCAGGCTCCTTGTCTGCGGCAGACTCCACAGTCCTTTGTGCCAAGCTGTGGCCCTTGTCACGGCATTTGCACTCGCTGGAGCCCAGGCTGGGTGGCCGCAGAAGGTGCCGAGCGATGGAGAAGCACGAGAACTGCTGCCGTGCACGTACCGCCCTCGGGCTGTCTCCAGGACCCAGCCCCGCCGATGTTCAGAGGGACGGCGAAAGAAACCACATTCCCGAGACGGGGCCCACAGTTCTGCCATTCAAGGCCTCGTGCTCTTGCTCAGAGCCTGTCTGCCCAGATCAGTCTCGATGAATCTGCCCAGGCATTTAGCCTGCACCTGTCCCCGTTTCTGAGCCTGCTGTTGGCTTCCTTCAGGATACTGGGCAGGATGCACCCGTTCCGGCTGGCCTTGGCCCGCAGATGCATCGCTGCTTATGGGAACAGGGGTCTCGTTGCTTGGCAGAGGCAGGGAGTGGCTGTGGTTTGGAGCTGGGATTCAAGGGGGGGTCGGCTGCCTCTGCTCCCTCAGGGTTTTCAGCTGCCACAGAGACCAAAATAGCCTCCCAGGTAAATTAAAGCAGCCCCAGGGTGCTCTCCGGGAGCTTGGTAGCACCCCACCCTGTCCCCGTTCTGCAATGCTTCCTGGGCAGGGACCAGCAGACGGCAGTGCTGGTTGAAGGCTGAGCCATATCAGCACTGGAGGAAGCCTCCCATGACTGCTTGCGTCATGGTACTGGCTCCGGACCATGCTGAAGGCATGTATCGGGGCCACGAAATGTTAATGCGACAGCCCTTGCTGCTGGGTACCGGCATGGAGAGAGCCACAGGCTTGCTGCTCCAAGGCACAGGCCTCTGCTACTTGGGTGGGAGGAGTGCATAGAGAAGTAGCAGCAGTAGTAAATTTTACTTTCCTAGTCTGCTAGAGAGGGACACCAGACACTTAGCAGGGGTGTTGTATGTGTTAGTCTTAGTTCAGTCTGATTTGTCTCCATGCCCAGTTACGGGAGGAGGGCCACATCACCCGCCTTGCTTGATTCATTGTTGATTTAGCTCCATGCACACAGGCAGTGCCCTACAATGGGGCTGTTTGCAAAGCAAACAAGAGTCTCTGCTCTGAAAAGTCACCATTCCTCCAGTATTCGCAGCAGTAATGAATAAGTGTCGCCTACTAGCCATGGAAATACTGACCTACCGAGATAGGCTGGAGCGGGATGGGGGCAGCTACAGACACTGCTGATGAGCTACTTCCTGAGATACTGCTCTCTTGAGTTCCCCAGCAGTGCGCGGGGGGCTGTTCTGCAGAGGATCCCAGAGAGAAACATCCTACAATAACAACCCAAATATCCACTGAAGTAGTTTGCTATGAAATTCAGAGAATAGTTATTGCTAGAGTTGCTAACATGGCTTCAAAGTCACTATTTAGCAAGCAGTTAAGCACCTTGCACTGGGCAGGGGATTAGCTTTCTTGTCAGGATTCAGGTCTGACATCTGTCAGCAGTTTGCTCCAAATGTTTACAATCCGACTGGCCAAATTCCAGCCTGAGTGATGATATTTTGCCTTTCGGTACCTAAATTTCCCAGTACCGTTTCACCCAGATTCTTCCCATCCCATCTAGCTAGGCTGCACGGTGTTGCTGTGTGTTGGTAATTGGGCAATCCTTCTCATCCCAGAAGTGGCTGCCTTTCAGTGGCAGCTGTTGTAAATCACTTTGAGGGTGTTTTGGATCCTTTGGGTGGAAAGATAAGATGCGAATGCAAGTGAGATTAATATTTTGCTTCCCTAGGGGCTGCCTTGCAAGGTCTAGCTCGCTCTGCTACAACTGATAAATGCCTCTATATCCTATCTGAGCTGCAGCTAAAACTTATTTAAAGTCACTAGCAATCATTGCCTTGAAATCCAGGCAGTGGGAAACAGGGCTCTCCCCAGCTCATTAGTGGAGTCTGAGCTGTGGAGTGCCAGAAGCAAAAACTGCAGCTCAGAAGAAATCCAGGCAGAAATTAATGCCCCTGACCTAGGGAAACAAGTGTGCCAGCACACCCGCTGATGCTGTCCCTTGCTTGTGTGCTGCAGGGACAGGTAAGAACGCCGCCACGCTGGCTTCTCCAGCAGCTGGGTCTGAAAGGCACTTGTGTACAGCAGCCCCGACACCCGCGATAGCCTTTTGCTTCTCAGTCTTTGCAGCTTTAGCCACCAGGGTCTGTTGTCCCAAAGGTGACTCCATGTGCCCCTGCTCCTCACTTGTTCCCATTCCTCCCCTAACCTGGAGTGAGCATCTCGTTTCCCATCACATTTGCAAGCGATGGGGGTGAGGAAGGAGGCAGCTGAGCTAGCAAGACACTGACTGCTGCTTTCCCAAGAGGCCACTGAACTTGAGCACTGCTGGTTGTGGATACTAGGGGCAAAGTTAACACAGCAGAGGGGAGGGAACAGATCCAGGCGGATCTGGACAGGCCGGAAAAACGGGCAGAACGAAATAGGATGCAGTGAACAAAGACAAGTGCAAAGTGTCCACCAGCTTCCAGGCTGGGGGACGACCCTCTCAGCAGCACAGCAGCGGAAAGGGATCTTGGAGTCATAGTTGACTCCAAGATGAACATGAGTCAATGGGACGAAGTGGTCAGCAAGGCTGACCGCACTTGATTATGCATTAGCAGATGCATGATGAACAGGTCCAGGGAGGTGATGCTTCCCCTCCATGCGGCGCTGGTCAGGCCGCAGCTGGAGTACTGCGTCCAATTTTGGGCGCCGCACTTCAGGAGGGATGTGGACAACATGGAGAGGGGCCAGAGGAGGCCACTCGTATGGTCAGAGGCCTGCAGACAAGGACCTACGAGGAGAGATTGTGGGACCTGGATCTCTTCACCTTTGCAAGAGAAGGCTGAGAGGTGATCTTGTGGCTGCCTATAAATTCATCAGTGGAGGGCAGCAGGGAATAGGAGATGCTCCATTTACCAGGGAGTAACTGGGAGCAGTGGCCACAAATTGATGGGGAGCAGATTTAGGTTGGACATTAGACAACTTCTTCACAGTAAGGGGTGCCAGAATCTGGAACGGGCTCCCAAGGGAGGTGGTGCTCTCCCCTACCCCGGGGGTCTTCAAGAGGAGACTGGACAAGCACCTAGCTGCAGTTGTCTGACCCCAGCGCTCTTTCGTGCCCTGGGCAGGGGGTCCCTTCCACCCCTAACATCTATGAATCTATGATTTGCAGAACAGCCCAGTGCCCAGTAGGTCCCTCTGCAATGCCTCCAGCCCAACAGGGTGCCAAGCCCTGCAGTAACTGTGTCCCCCTCAGGCCTGACATTGCCCCACACCTCTGACCATCACACCCAACCTGGGGACCAAAAGCAAAGGCTGTGTTGGAGATTCGGGCCTTCAGTGTCCCAGCCTGAGCCCCACAGTCTAGTTTGCTGCATGGAAACAAAATGCCCAAAGCCCACACCCTCAAGAGCTGGGCACTGAGTGTGCCAGGCTTCAGCCACACAAGCCGCTGTCCTAGGGCAACCCCCTTGTGTAATGCAGCTGGGCTCTGTGGCTCACACGGGTTTGACGCGGGGGCAAGCTGCACTGATGGGAGTCACACGGTGCCGCCCGGGGACTGGATCTGTGCGAGAGGCGGCCCTTTCGGGCCATGCCGAGTACCACGGGGTGGAGGGGTCTCAGCACAGCGCAGCTGTCAAAGGTGAGTTCTCTGGAAAAGAACGAGGAGAAGAAAGAGGAAAGAACAAGAACAGCCCCATAAATTTCGGTCTGTGGACATTTTAATTGGGCCCCCTTGCCATGAGTCAGGTGGGTCCGTGCTCAGCTGGAGGAAGCAGCTGGGTTTACCCAGTGCACAAAGTTGTAAAGATAATGGGCCCAGAATAGCCACGTACCTTGCAGGGCGGGCAGAGATAGGCATCCTGGCCATTTCTCTACTGCTATTTTTACCCTCATCCCACTTCCGCTCCCGGCAGGATTATATATAGCAGCTCAACAGAGCTACAGCGTGGGTAGGTGCAGTGAGGGGAAGAGCTCTGGGCGGCACTTTCTGCAGCTCATGATTTTCCAGCACTCAGGTGCTTGTTTCTCTTGAGCCCGCGTGCGAAGTGGGAGGGAGAGAGGGGGAGACGGGGGTAGGTCCTACCCCATCCCCCTTTCAGCACTTCCCCTTTCCCCTTCCCTGACTGCCCCGGAGTCCAGGCGCTTGCAATGACTCCCTCTGGCAGAGCATAGTCATAGACAAGGGGGCATAAATCCATGCTACAGGGCACCAGCTGGCCTGGACACGATGGAGACCAGGAAGGCACGTCCCTTCTGGGCAGGTGGCTCTGTAGCTGCAGGGTGCCCTGCAACCACCTTGCACCTTCTGGTACCGAGAATGTGGCACTTCCTTCTGACGCCTGCACAGAAGAGAAACTTGGGGAAAAAAATCGACCTGGAAACAATTAAACGTTTTGTTGGTGTTTCATTTTATTGATATCAATATATTACACTATAAATATACGTATGATGCTGTGTAATGCCTGGCGTGAGCCACATCCCACCAGTTCAACTCCTTGGATGCACGTGACTCCAGGAGCATCTCTAATGTCACAGGCAACGGGGGGATGCTCTGTCCTGAACTAAAGGCCCCGGTACACTGAGGCAAGAACACTTCCCTGCTGTGAATGGGGCTGAGCCCCACCGGACTCGTAACACCTGGGTTTTGGAGGGGTGTGATTCTTGGCCACAGCTCTGCAGGGAGTGCCTAAGACATGAAGGTCAAGCGGAGAAGGCCCCTCGTGCCCCACAGCCTGGCCTTGACCCCTTGGACCGCCCAGGTCTTTGCTTGGATTCCAGATTCACTCAAGAGGTGCACTTTTCATCCGTGGGGCTGGGGGGACGGGGAGAAGCAGGTCTGCCGGAGGCGTGGGCAGACGCACCCTGGCAGTCGAAGAGCTGGGTAAAATCCAAGACCGTCCAAACATCCCAGGCGAGGGCTCGCTCTGGCCACGGGAGGCAGCGTCAGGCTGATGAGCGAGCAGGATGGGTCTGTGACTGGCACATAATCTATTAAGCTTTCTATTATTATAAGCCATCTATTATTAATGTAGGCATTTTGGCCCCAGCCTCTGCGTTGCCACAGCGACGCGGTGCATTAGCTCCCGGATGCCGCGTCTGATCCCATTGCTCTGGAACGCGAGAAGCGTTGCGTTGTGCTGATAACCCACCCGCGCGGGGAGGGGTTTGCGCCTGCCTCACCGGGGTGCAGCCACGGGAGAGAACGTGCCGCTCCCTGGCTCCAGGGCGGGCACGTAGCCTGGGATGCCCATTCTGCAACCTGGGAGCCAGAGGCTCATTTGCACGGCCAGATCCCTCTGGGGCTGCAGAATGAGAGTAACAGGAAAAGAGCTCAGAGCCGTGACGTGGAGCAGGCAGGCGAGAGGAGGGGGACAGAAACACCTTGGTATTCTCCTTCGCACCAGCCCTTTGCCTAGCCACCCCCACACTCGCCATCTAAAAGTGTCGCGTCAGAGTTAGGGCTCTCCAGGGGACCTGGCTGCTAGCTCTGTTTGGAAAAACACAGGCCTGGAGCCCGCAGCTTTGCCCCTGCAGCTCTGCCCAGAGTTGGGGCGATGCGTTAGGGTGGACTTGCTGAGCCACTGTATTGACTCCACTACTATGGCAAAATAACGTGGCCTGTGTCCCAACTGCAGGGCAGAGTGGGAGCGGGCACGGACGGCTCAGGCGAGAAGCCGTTTCAAGTCCATGAGGCTCATCGCGCTGCCGCCGGGACGCGGGATATTCGCGGGGAAGCAGCCCCCTGCCCCATCCCCTGAGCTCACGTGGCTGCTGGGGCACGGTACCCGCTCAGGGCTGGCGGGAGCGTCGAGCTGAGACACGGGGGCATCCGCACGTCACCGTGCGGTGGCGGTCCAGACCTGGAGGAGTTGTGGGTCAGGACTCCTGCGGGGGGCGGGGGCTATCCAGGGCTTCAGGAGCAAAGGGGCTGCACGCTGAAGGGCACGGGCAGAGCTGTGCAGGGTCTCCCACCGCCAGTCTGCCCTGTGGCTGGCTCGGGGCTGGGCTGTCCCGCCTGTCTTAGAAGCATCATTTTTTTGCTAGCGTAATGGCCTGCGCAATAAAAACAGCCAGAACGCAGCTGTCTGCGTGAGCGGCTCCAGACCGTGTCCTATCTGCATTGCTGAGCTAGGGAGGGATGCAGCCAGCCCCGGGGCAATGGAGGACAAAGTGACACATCCCAACAACACCCTCACTCTTTGTCCCTCCAGGGTCTCGTCTTTGGGCCTGAGGTTCGCCAGGGTGGGGTGCTCCTGACTGCAAACAGCGCTCCAGAGGCCCAGGATTCGGACAGCCAGGCCCTTTGAGCCCAGCTCCAGGCAGGGCTGGCCGTCCCACAGGCAAGCCATGCCCTTCGTCACGCCCCCTCTCTCTCGTCTCCCCGCAGGGCCCTGCCATCCCCCTGCAGCGCCGGAGAAAATGAACAAGATGAAAAACTTCAGGAGGAGGTTTTCCCTTTCGGTTCCCCGGACAGAGACCATCGAGGAGTCGGAGCAGTTCAACCAGCTCAACAACAGGAAGAATGAAGGTGAGAGGCCGTCGGGTTCAGGACGACTGCTCCAGCATGGCCAGCATCCCCTCCAGGCAGAGATAGTCAGGGCCAGTGAGCGCACAGTCTGGGCTCCCCTCCACCTCGGTCCAGCCGGCTCCCAGCTGCCTCGAAACACCCAGGGGCAGCACAAATGCAAATTGCCTGTGTGTGGCTGTGGGTGAGTCACTGCCCTGCTCTGTGCCTCAGTTTCCCCATCTGTGTAATGGGGGTAACCCTTCCCTGTGTGGAGAATGCCTCAGGGGAAAGGCACTGCACCAAGTGCAGAGGGAGGTTATTTATCACCCAAGCCAAGAGCAAAAATGGGGGAGGAATGACCATGCTGTGACAGGTTTCTGAGCACCCGGGACCCCCAGCCCTGTGGACAAAGAGGCTGAGCAACCTTCCTCGAAGCTGGCTTTCCTCACTGCTGCAGCCTCATGTCCCTGCAGGTCCAGCCTCTGACACCTGTGCAAGCAGGGACATGGCCACCCTGGTCCCCGGCGGGGCTGTAATCAGACACAGCCCTTAATTAGGCGCACAGAAGCTGAGGGAACGAAACGGCAGGAGGCTCAGTGCCGGCCTCAGTCAGCAGCTGCTGCCGTGCCTTCCTCGGGGAACGTCAGCCCTGGGCTCATTAGCACCGCAGCGCAAGCCCAGGCTGTGCCGTGTAATGAGGCAGCTTCCCCCTGCCCTGACTTTAGTGAGATCTCGGCCTGTCTCTGCCCGACCGCCTCCCCTTCCAGCTACAAGCCACGTCCGTGCGCTGCCTGCCCTCTCCCGGGGACCTCTGCTCCGGGCGGGGCCGGGGCCGGGGCCGGGGCCGGGGCTGGGCCGGAGCCGTAGCAAGTGCTGAGCTCAGTTTGCCATGCTCTGGAGTTGGTCCCCGTCCTGGGGACCCCCAGTGCAGACCCAGCGGCAGCAGAAGGGCCCCGACCCAGGCCCGGATCGTGTCGCTGTCTGCCAGCGGTGGGCCTGGCATCAAGTCCCGGGCTGGGACTGTGCCCGTCCAGGGGTGAGGTGAGACTCGCTTCAGGTGCAGGGGGCGTCTGGACCTCCCAGCTGGGGAGAGAGACTTTCTTCCCCAGCAGATCCCGGTACCGGGCTGCCTTTTCCCTCCCCAGTCAATCCCTCGTCCCGCCGCCTGGCCTGCTCTGATTGCCTTCATCGTACCTCCAGTCCAATGTCTATATGGTCTGTCCCAATATTTTGCTTCTGGTGTTGCCAGGTCTTGTGGGGTGCATTGCGGTGCTGCAGGGCATCTCAGGGGCCCCTCCACTGTCCAGGCGTTGTCAGTTTGATCCCAGCGCTTCCCCGGAGCCTGCTCCTTCTCGCCCCAGATCTCTCGATCCAGTCTCTCATGGGCTGTAAACAAGTCGGGGAAGTCACCTCCCCGCCGCCTTTCCCCTCCTTCCCCTGCAAGCCGCGACTGTTGTTTATTAAGAGCCCCGACAGCTGCATTTCTCTGTTGCGTCTCTTCAGCCCTCCACGGATGGCATTTCAGAAACGCCTGGCTGCTGGGAGCTCCTTCCTGCAGCAGCAGGCCAGACCGCCTGGGCAGAGCATTAGCAAGTGGGAGAGGGTAGGCACAGCTACCAAGAGACCTTGCAGCCTCTGCAGGCGTGACTCGAAGCCCACTGAAGGCAATAGTTACCTTCCCGGTGGTCCTTAGATGCTGGAGTCAGTGCATGCTGGGGTTCAGAAAGGAGTGTGCGTGGCTGGAGGGGAACAGGACAGCGTTACAGCACTCATTTGTCCCGCTAAGACGTGGGGTTTGCCAGCAGGAAATAGGTCGGGAAGCTGCATCTAGAACGTGCCCCTAATGGCTGGACCACTAAACGATGCCCGGGTTTGAGTTTGGATGTGAACACCCTTTGGTCATATTGCATAGGTCTACAGAGGAGTTATATAATGCCACCGATGAAGACCGGGTCTCCGAGTTCACAGCGTGAGTGCGGGTGACTGGTCGGCACTGCTATCCCATTCTTTAAATGGGGTACATCTTAGCTGAAGCATGTGTACTGCCCGGTCTGCCTACAGAGGCATTTCCCTTTACGTTTCTTTGCATCGTTCCACTTTGCTTCGAGCCCGTTATCAGCCGGCTCGAGGGAGGGGGAAGGGGGGCTGGAGGCCCTGTGGCTACCCTGCGTGAGCTGGAGGGTCGAGCCAGTGACACTTAACAGCGCGGCTGGACAAGAAGATGCCTTGAGGTCCGTTCTCACGAGGCTGCACCGGGCAGACAGAGCCGCGGCAGCTTGGGTCTTGGGGCACTCGGGCTTCTCCTGGAGCAGGCAAAAATCTTGCCAGGAGCTTGTCAGCACAGCAGCTTCCTCCTTCCTGCTTTGCTCCTGACCCCGAGGCCAATACGGAAAGAACTGAAAAGAAACAGAGCTGACAAGTGGAAAAGCAAACAGCTTCCCCCACTGGGTACACCCTGTCCCAGACAATGTCACCCCAGCGCCGTCCAACGGTGCCAGGGAGGGAAGAGGCAGCTGGGCCGTGCGTGATGTCCTGAGTGCCCTGCGGGAGGGGCATGCAAAACACTTGCTAGCCCAGAAGCCCTCCCAAGACACACATCAAGGCACCCAAAATGGCAGCGGTGCCTGGTGCCGGCTCCTCACGTTGCCCTGCCGCAGCACGCAGACACAGGCAGGTGCGGGACTGGGCCAGGCTGGGGGAACAGTTCCTGTCCCTGGCAAGTGATTCAAAACCTAAGCGACTGGCGGAGATAGCACAGCTTGGGCCTCAGGGTTGCAACAAGGACCTCCACGTGGTGCACAAGAGGGAAGTGGAGGAGGTGACGTCTGCCTGAGTCTGCAGCCAGCCTAAAACAGTAGCTCCGGGAGAGAGCTACGTTGGGATATTGCCTCTGAAGTCTGGTGGTGCCTATTGAACGTCAGCCTAGTTAACTGGTTTTCAGGCACGAAAGGAGCATAGCAGGAAGGCCAGCTCAGTGCTGGGCAAGGCATCCTAGCTGGTGCCCCGGTACCTGAAGCCTGGGTTGTAGACAGAGCTGTCCAGGTCCCAGCACTTACTTTGCCCTCAATTTAATGCCCGGGGGCAACAGGGCAGACCTAGGGATGTGAAACCCTCACACCTTTCCTTTCTCCCTGTGTACTGGGCTGGAGGAGGGCTGTGATCCTGCTTGTTCAGACAGATTGCTCCACCCTGGGACATGGAGGTTGAGTCCAGGTCATTTCTGTGGCACCAGGAGTATTAATTGCATCATTTCCACCTCCGACCAGACCTGCTTTGAGGTCTGGTTCACCATTGCCTTGTGCAATCAGTGAAGAGGGGGTAAAAAAGGCATTGTACCCACAGAGCATCCATCAGCACCAGGGGAGACTGGGATCCAGGGGAGAATTAGGGCCGGGCATTTTACTGGGTACAGGTCATGCCACAGGGATGTGAATCATGTCTACACCAGGGTGTACCCCTAGAGCAGCTCCTGCCTGGGATGCTATCTGAAAGCAGACAAAGCTTCATCACACTGACTGCAAACCCAGAATAGCTCCCAAATTGCAACTGTGCAAACCAGAGCCCGCGTGGGCATGCAGGACACAAGGCAGAGAAAGAAACAATGGAGAGAGGCAGGAAAGGAGATGGATAATCCAAGATCTGAGGGATCTTGGCCATGCAAGCTTAATAGAGATTTAAGCAGAGAGTTTGCACTTAGCAGTGTCATTAAAAGTTGTAACTCAGGCAGGCAGCGGAGGGTGCTGGCCCCAGTCTGCGGGAGATCAAAGCTTGCTTTGGCAGTGGCAGTGTTTAAATGTATTTATAAAAAAAAAAAAAAGAAAAAGCAGGAGGCTCATCAAAAGCAGCTGCAGTGTCTGCGGTCTCGCTTTAATTTGCTTTGATATCCCAGGCAGCCTCATTATTCCCCGGGTGTCAGGGCCCACTGTAAGCCACATGAAAAGCAGAGCAGAATCCAGCAGGCCCTTGCTCGGGCCCTGGCATCATCTCCATCGCACGCCAAGCACGCCCGACGGGCCAGCGTCATCTCTGGTGCAGCAACAACTCCTCGCGGCGCTGCCCGGTCGGGTCTGCAGTCCTCTTCACCGCTGCGCAGGGACCACGTGGCAGATGTGGACTGAACGGGCACGAGGTGTGCGAGCCACTCTGGCGTGGGGGCATCCAACTCATTCAGGGTGGGGCGAGGTCACACGTCATCCTCCATTGCAAGACAGGGGCAGGGACAGATGCTCAGACCTTCGTGCTCCTCTCAGTGCTCAGCTCCATCCCTGGCATTGCTGGGGGTGTGCGCAGACAGCCAGGGAGAATAAAGCTTTTGTGAACTCATTGCAGCCGAGGGCCGTTGTCACCCTTCAGCATCCCCCTGCTCCCGTCTTTCCTCCTTTCTCCCCTCCTTCCTCAAGCTTCAGGACTCTTCTCTTCCTTTTGCAGCCCCTCTCCTGCAGCTCCCGCAGGCTTCACGCTCTCCCACGTCCCACTGCAGTGTCACCAGGGGACCGTGGAGCTCCTGGTGCCGCTGGAGGAAGGGGGAGCTGGCAGTAGGGCCCCAGCGTGCCATCATTTCTGGCTATCTGTAAGCTCAGGCCTACATTCAGGTCATACTCGTTTCGCATCTGGAAGGTTTTCTCCACCCGCCGGGCCCATGGACATCTTTGTAACATGGGCTCTGGGATCCTGAAGCACGTCCCTGGAGTGCACTTGGCAGAGGCAGTGTTTAAAGGACTGTAACCCTCCGACACGTGCTCTCAGGGGGAAGAGGTCTCCTTCAGCAGGAGCAGCGCGTCCCGCGGTGGTCACAACTGAAGCCCCCAGATCTGATCCCTGCAGGCGAGCAATGAAGTCCAGGTTTCTGCCACTGGGTCCTGTGGGCTGGGTGAAGGATTGTGGATGCACACGCTGAACCGCAAGATGACTTGCCGCTGGCTAGCTTCCTTCTGGTCTGGGCTGCCTTGCTTGCAAGGACCTGGGGCTTCTCTGCGCTCAGGAAAATTCATCCAAATTAAACGGGTTGGTTAGCGAGCGTTACATCCCACGTAGACACATTCAGCATAGCCTTAATTCCATTTAGTTTAATTGACTTTGCAAGAGAATTAAGAAAAAATCAAATTAAGGCCCCTCTAAACCTGCATGAGGCTGTTCACACAGAGGTTTAATGCAATTTAACTGATCCACTTTAAATTCCAGCCTTGATTTACTTTGGATTTGTTTTCCTGGCCGTCCCCTGGCAGAGCAGCCCTCAGAGGCGGGATGCAGTTTCTCTCGGCAGCTGTGGGAGGAAGGCCTTTCCCTGCCTCGTGGCAAGCTCTGGTCGGGAATCCACCCCGCAGATCCACTAGCACCACACATCCCCCTGCACCCTCGGGGTCTCGCTCCAGCAGCAGTGGTATCAGGAAACTACCCCTGCCCCCAGACGCGTCTCCCTGGGTCATTCATCCGCTGCGTCTCGTCCCTCACCCCCGCAACGTGGCAGCTCGAGCCAGGCGCAGCTCCGGTCCGCGCCCCGCGCAAGCAGGCGCTCTCGCTCCGGTGCCCGGCAGTGAGATCATCCCCAGCTGTCAGACCCGATTGGGGTCAGCGCAGTGACATCCACGCTTGCAGCCGCGGCGGCAGGCTGGGTCCGCGCGGCACTCAGCCAGTGGAAGTGGCATGTCAGCAGCAGGAGGGGCCGAGGCCGGGGCCGGGGCCGCCCTGGGCTGTGGTTTTGGTCCCGGGCAGGAATTCCTGTGCTGACACTTTGGTTTCCCTTGCTCGGCTGTGGTGTGCGGCTGGACGCAGCCGCCATCGAGTGTCTCATCTCCTGGGGCAAGTAGACCGCATCGGGTCCTGCGTGTAGCGGTCACTGGGTCAAATACCACCAGGTCTGAGCACCGAGGGGGTGCTCCCGGGTCCTGGAGCTAGGCAGGGCGGGCAGTTAGAGAGGCTTTGGGTCCAGCCCTTCAGATACCCCTGAAGTGCAGTCTGGATGGGGCCGTTCTGATCTCATGGGATAACTTCTGCACACACCAGGCCAGCGAATCCCACCTCTAGACCCATAACCAGAACAGGAGCAAGGAAGGTGGCTGAACCAAAGAGACCAGGTTGGCATTGCCCCCTCTTCGTGTATACCACCTCCCTAAAGCTATGCCCGTGTGTTTTTGTAGGCGCTTTGCTCCTTCCCTCCTCCTCCCCCATGCTCACAGCACCTGGTAGCATCTGACTGTGGCATTTGCAGCATCTGTAGCGTCTCACATGGGGCAGGTACCTAATTATAATCAGTATTAACACCGAGCCCTGCCCAAAGCCTAGAGTTCTGTCTAAGGCACTTGCCTTGCAGCTACCAAGGTACCAAGGGTGCAGAAACATTGTCCTGGGTCCGCTGGAAGGAGTCAGGTTTCTTCATCTGTCCCCTCAAGAGTATTTTGACTCCTCTTTAAAGGGTTATGCTTGGTTGGGAAAGTGTCTGCCTGGCAGACAAGGCTGTATAAGTGCCTCTCCTGGAAGCAGCGCTCCGGTGAATTCGGAGGAGCTATTTCACCGGGACTTGGGTGACCTGCGCTGAACTTGCTCAGATGTTTTGCTGAGCTGCTGTCTGCATCTCGGAGCTTGGGAGCTTCCTAGCAACCAGCTATTAATTACAGACGGAGGGGCTTCAAGTGCAAACCTCACACTGGAGGCCAGGGAGAGCTTTATGGCTTGTATTGTTCTGATTTCCTGCTCCTTTCACGGCTCTTTGGGCTTGACGGTGCTTCACACTTGTAATCCCACGGGACGAGTCATTGTTCAGAACTGCTCGGCTTTCGAGAGCACTCGGGTGCTGGAGAGCCATTTCTCCGCGCTGTGTAACTCTCTGAGATTGCATCCTCTCCCGGGGTTTGCTGGCTGGTTGCTGCAGTAAAAGACTGTCTGTCTGACTTCTTTAATCCCAAACCCCGCGGCCCCTGGGCCTCTGGAAGGAATGACAGCCCCAGGAGCTGTTGGTTCGCTCTGTGGGCCAGGACCCATCTCTCGCTCTGTGTTTGCACAGCACCTTGCACGGCGGGGTCCTGGTTGGGTCCAGGGGCCTGGGGGGACTGAGGCAATCAAGGGCCAGGGAGGATCTAGTCAGGGAACTGGATGTATTCAGATCGGCTGGTCCGGACGATCTCCACCCCCGAGTGCTGAGGGAACTGGCTGCGGTCATTGCGGGACCCCTGGCCCGGCTGTACGAGCACTCGTGGGGCTCTGGTGTGGGGCCGGAGGACTGGAAGAGGCCAGCGTGGTCCCCATCTTCAAAAAGAGGAGGAAGGAGGACCCGGGGAACTACAGGCCAATTAGTCTTACCTCGGTCCTGGGGAAGCTCTTTGAGAGAGTTATCCTGGCCCATGTTCACAAGGGGCCGGGGGGAGATGATGCTCAGGGGCAACCAACACGGGTTCATCAGTGGCAGGTCCTGTCCGACCAACCTGGCGGCCTCTACGACCAGGTCACCAAACCCTCAGACGCAGGGGGAGCAGTGGACATCGTCTTCCTGGACTTTCGGAGGCCTTCGACACTGTCTCTCACCCCGTTCTCATTAAGAAACTGGGGGCTGCGGTGTCGACCCCACACAGTCAGATGTGTCGCCAACCGGCGGGAGGGCCGCACCCAGAGAGCGGTGGTGGACGGGTCATGTTTGCCCTGGGGGGATGTTGGCAGTGGGGTCCCCCAGGGCTCGGGCCCGCGCTGTTCAACATCTTCATCAGCGACTTGGACAAGGGGTAAAAAGCACCTGTTCAAATTCGTAGATGACACCAAGATGTGGGGCGATGTGGGCACGCTAGAAGGGAGGAATAGGCTGCAATCGGATCTGGACAGGTTACAGGGGTGGGCGGATGAGAACAGGATGGGATTCAACACCGGCAAGTGCCAGGTGCTGCGCCTGGGGAGGAAGAACCGGGAATAACGGTCACGAGCTGGCAGAGGGGAGATTCAGACTAGACATCAGCAGACGCCACTTCACAGTCAGGGCGGCTAGGATCTGGGACCAACATCCAAGAGAAGTGGTGCCGGCTCCTACCCTGGGGTGTTTAAGAGGAGGCTGGATGAACACCTTGCCGGGGTCGTTTGACCCCAGTGCTCTTTCCTGCCATGGCAGGGGGCCGGACTCGATGATCTGCTCGGGTCCCTTCCGACCCTGCTAACTATGAAACTATATTGCATACAGCTTGTGGCACCAGTTGTGGTGATTTAGCACCAGAGACAGTTTCCTGTGCCCAGGATGAAGAGCTGGCCCCATTGGTGCTGTGTGGGGTGTGGGCTAATGGACAGACCACTGGAGGGGACCTTCAGAGTCCTGGGCTCCCTTCCCAGGTAACAGTGGACAATCCTTTTCTGTGCCTCAGTTTTCCCATCTGTAAAATGGAGTAAAAATGCAGGCTTTTTTTTTTTCCTAAAGCACGGAAAGATATGGTGTAGAAGGTAGCAGTCGAAGAGGCTTACCCAGGGCCAGAGACGGGAACAGTGTTAGGTCTGGAGTCCTTTGCTCCCAGCCCCATGCTCGGACTCAGCAGCAGACAGTGGCTGCCCTGGCTATTGAGAAGTGCTGCCTTCATGACACCTTCCAGGCACTCAGTCTTTGCCTCCTCTCCCATCAGACATAGCTCATGGGCACCTGCAGCTGGGCAGGGACTTCCAGGCGGACCCGACCTCCATTTCCCCGTCAGAGGTGGAGGGCCAGTCCCCGACAACTGTGCGCTACCGGAACAACAACCAGCGCCGCTTCTCCATGGAGGCAAGTACAGGCTGGGGCTGGAGCTGGGGCCAGGCAGGGCATGGAGGTGGGATGGCCGGCATGGGCAGGGGGTGCACGGAAGGGCGACTTTGCTGTTCTCGGCGTGGGGGTAGCCACGTGGCAGGCGGTGGGGACGGCTGGGCAAGCTTCCCAGGTTCAGGGCGCAGGTCGAAGGTCGAAGGTTCTTGGCTGGGAAGCTTACTCTGTGCCGGCCCGGCTTGCAGGACGTCAGCAAGCGGCTCTCCCTCCCCGTGGACATCCGCCTGCCCCCGGAGTTCCTGCAGAAGCTGCAGATGCACAGCCCCGAGTTCCCCAAGCCCCTCAGCAGGATGTCTCGGCGGGCATCCCTGGTGAGTCCCACCGCACTGGGGATCTGGGCAGGGGAGGGTCATGCCCGGCTCATCACACCTCGGAGCCCAGGCCCTGCATGTGGCCGTGCCCATCCGTGTCCACGCACTCTGGGGTCCTTGCTCACACGTTGCCTCTACACCTATACCTCTATGCACCCGTCGGAGTGCCCTCAGCCGTGCAAAGTCCACACCAAGGCATGTGAATCCTTTTCTTCCTGTACCCACAAGCCTACACTCACACATATAAATGCTCGTTCTGCTTGGGCCTGCACACCCAGAGGTGTGCACTGCACACGTGTGTACACGCTCAGCCCTGGCATGCAAATCCCTCATGCATGCAGCAACACAGCACGTACAAGATCGAGAGCCCAGGGCCTGCTTTGCAGATAGGCAAGGCTGCGTCCCATCGAGTAGGAACTTTCTCGGCCGGGAGGGAGGCAGTTGGCCGACAGCGAGTAGCTCACATTCACCTGCACGGGCTTTTCTGCCCGGTGAATAAAATATGCATAGAGGAAGCAAATGTGCCATTAATATTCATAACCCTGTAAATGAATAATGAATGTTCCTGTAGAAGGCGCCGTACGGCGTCGTGAAGTTTATAGGGCCTCCGATCACATTCAGCCTGCATTACCCACTGTTATTATCCCTGCCAGCTGAGCGAGACAAACTATCAGCACATCCATTCAAGGCGGGTGGGCTTGTTCAGGCATAGGTGCTGACTTGTTTTTGCCAGGGGAGTGGGCCTAAGATGATGGATATGAGGAAAGTTTTAAGTATTTCGGGTGACAGCCCTCTTCCCAAGTGGGGGGCGGGGAGGCACGTACTCAGCACCTCTGTGTTCAAGGCACTGGAAGTAGAGCTAACGGCACCATTTACTGCCCCGGCCATCAGGTCCAACGCACCCTACATCGGCAGCCAAGCTACCCCCCTCCACATGTGGCGGCTGGAGGGAAATGCAGGCGTGGGTCACAGCCCGGGTCCGGACAGCCCAGCTCCGTGTCGTTCAAACACTCTGGCACTGAGTGATATGGGGTGATAATGGGGGCCTCTGACCACATGGGCCGTGGAGGCAGGACTTGCTCTCGAGACGCTTCTCCAGGGCAGGGCAGAGCAGGGCGAGGGACGGATTCCCCTGGCGGGGAACAGAGTGGGGGCTAGCCACCCCTATCACAATCCTTGGGGATTATCAATGACACCTGCCACCAGCGACACGCATGCATCACTTCCCAGGCAGCTCCCACAGGTCTTTATTCTGAGCGAAAGAGGAAATAATGTTCTCCTCTGGTCCCAAGGCAGGCCTCCTCCGGGGCTGACGCCTGCACCTCCGCACACGCTGCGGGCTGCGTGACGGCTGCCCCTCCAGCACCACCTGCCGAGGGGAGATGTATGCAGCACAAAGCAGAGCTCCTCCGTACCCCACCGACGCTGGAGCTCTGCTGTGTCAGGGCTGCTCAGACGTGGTCGCCCCGTGTTTCTCAACCAGGGTGCAGTGGGAAGCAAAGCCGTGGGGCAATTCGACGACTCGGACAAAGAGGGTTGCAGGGGAGCTCAGGTGGTCACGTCTAGTCTGACCCCTTGCTCAAAGCAGGACCAGCCCCAACTGCATCATCCCAGACTTGCTGCCAAGTCCCAGGGAATGAAGCCCTGATCTCCTGGGTCCTAATTCAGTCCTTTGACCCCCAAGGCTGTCCTGCCTATGACTGAGTAAATGAGAGTGCGAGTCTCCAGGATCCTGGGAGGAGTGACCATCCAAGTGCCTCGATTCATGGAGGGAACGGCTTCTGGTAACAGCCAGTGTGTAGGGAGCGATTTTTTTTTTCCATGCACATTAAATGCCTCTGCTGGAAGGGGGCTCAAAATCCAGCCAGCCTTGAATGCAGACGTGGCTGCTCAGATGCCAAGATGATGGGTGAGGCAGGGACAGGCGGAGAGAATGAGGAAGGCATGACAGGAGCCAGAGCACTGGGAGGCAATATATCGAGCCGCATCCACACTGCAGCAAACAAGGCTCCCTGCGATGATGAAGTTAATAGCTTGCGTCATCGTTCCATGGATGGGGGAAGCAGGCATCATCTGTTTTCCTTAAGCACCCAGTCAATGGCGCTTCTTTCTGATTGATTGGCTGCCTAGATGGCTGCACTTCTCCGGCAGACAGTGATGTACATGGCGTATCTAGAGCTCCCGGCCCCCGCTTGCAAACACCTGACTTGACTGATCTCCCCCAAAGCTGTTATTGTCTGGCCTCCTTGACGTGACCTTCAGCTGCGGGGTTGCGTCTTTCCTAGGAGGATCTGTCCTGCTGACGTTCTTCCCTTTTCTTTGCAGTCAGATATCGGATTCGGGAAGCTGGAAACCTACGTTAAATTGGACAAGCTGGGCGAGGTGAGCAGGAATCCTCTCGAGGTTTTAGCTGGAGTGGAGAGGAGAGACAAACTGCAAAAGGAGCCCAGACCCAGGCTTCCTCAAGGTCTGGGTGTGTTTGGACGCGGGGGTCTGGGTCGGGCCCAGCCGCTGCATCCTCCGAGCCCTCCGCCATGAGTCGCCCGCTGCTCCAATTGCTCCTCTGCGGGCCGGTTTTCCGCTTTGAGCTGGCGAAGTAAAGGCACGCACCAGCCTCCGGACGCGAGTGCCCAGGCTCCATGTCTCTCTCTTTCCCACAGGGCACCTATGCCACTGTCTTTAAGGGGCGCAGCAAGCTGACGGAGAACCTGGTGGCTCTGAAAGAGATCCGTCTGGAGCATGAAGAAGGGGCCCCCTGCACAGCTATAAGGGAGGGTAAGGAGCAGGGGGCATTTTCTGAGTGGAAGGGCCTCGCAAGCCATGGAGAGTTATTGCTGAGCCAGAGTGAATGGGCAGTCTAGCTAGCCAGGACCTTCTTTCATTTGCCAGGCACTGATGCCCTTTCACGAGGGTGTTGGAACAAGCCAGCCCGGCCTACCCTCTGGCCGCAAAGCGTGGCCCCGGGGCTTTCTAATGGCTCCTTGTCTTGCAGTCTCCCTCCTGAAGAACCTGAAGCACGCAAACATCGTGACCCTGCATGATATCATTCACACAGAGCGATCCCTCACCCTTGTCTTCGAGTACCTGGTGAGTGGGTGGGCTGTGTGCTCCGGGGTGGGATTTGGCGAGCTGAACTGTGCCCCTTCCTCCTATGACCCAGCGTGAAGGAGTTTGTGCCTCGCTGCAGCTGGGTGCAAGAGAAATGGCAGGGAGGATTGCAATATTTTACCTGTTCGAAAGGTTTAAGCCAGTTGGTGAAAAACGCTAATTTTATCAGATATTGTCCTGATTTTTCATCACCTCTCATTATCTGCGCTGAGCTCCTGGAAAACACAAATCAGGCCCATTCACCCACAGGCCTCTGCACAGAGCCCATTGCAATGTCTGGAACATTAATGGAAAGGAGGGAGGCAGCCTTCTTCCAGCCCTGTGTCCCAGCTCATCACCCGCTCACGTGCTAGAGTCAGCCCCGACTGGGTGGGTTTGGTAGCAATACCAGCTGCCTTGGCAGACGTTGTGGCACGCGGCAGGCTCTGGGCTGCCTGGCTTCACCTCCATAGCAGAGCTGCCTATACGTCTTCAAACACCTAGACGCTTTCTCTGAGCTCGCATGTGCCTGGGAGGCCGATGGGGGAAGGCCTTGCAGGCCTGTCCTCAGACCCCTGCTGTGGCTTGTACAAAGGTTAGGTTGAGGCAAAATTAGCCAGATCCTCTGGCCAGACATGCAGGAGGTCAGGCTAGATGATGATGGTAAAGCTCCCTCTGGGCACATTACAGTGGTTAGTGGGCTTTAACCCCCTGGGCTCCTACCAACTCACCAAAGTCCCCTTTGGGGCCTAGAGCTAGCTCGGGGTCCATCTGAACGTAGATGCTTACTCATGGCACACCCTTGCTGTTGCAGGACAACGACCTCAAGCAGTACCTGGACAACTGTGGGAACCTGATGAGCACGCACAACGTGAAGGTGAGAGGAGAAGGAGAGTCTCGCTGATCATGTTTAGAGAGTCGCGCCAGAGACTCTGCCCCTGCGCTTAATGTAGTATCGAGCATAGCGTTTAGCTGGAGGCAGCTGAGGAAACTGATTTCAGAGCTAGATTTAATTGCATAAGCAAAAGACAGAGCGAAGAGAGACTCATAGACCTGGATTCGCATTGCTACTAAGGCCCCTTTACACCCCCTGGCAGCAAAAGGCTTTTTAAGTTAGATGTTAACATAATTTACAAGTGCATGACTTACACTGTGAAGGGCCCTTTGTGCTGCTCGTGTAAAGGGGCCGGGCAGTCGGTGAGAATCTGGCTCTTGCCCTCCAAGCTGGAGCTACCTTGGCTCCGATCCCCCTCGGTCCATCACTGAAGCCTGTGTGTGTTGTGAAATGAGTCCAGAGCTGCAAGCTGTTTCATCCCAACCCTAGAGTAAGTCTTTCCTCCAGAGGGGCCCTGAAGCTGCTTGCTGTTGTCTGCTGAACCGAATGGCAGACCCCCCCGCCCTGCCGCGCTGACCGTGCCTCTCCTTCCTCTTCCCCCCTCCCCAAGATCTTCATGTTCCAGCTGCTGCGGGGTCTGTCGTACTGCCACCGGAGGAAGATCCTGCATCGCGACCTCAAACCGCAGAACTTGCTCATCAACGAGAGGGGGGAGCTGAAGCTGGCAGACTTCGGTGAGCAGGGTCGTGGCCTGGCGTGGGCTCGGCGTGTGCAGACAGCACTGCACGCATGCTGCTTGGAGGGGCGCAGGAGACCCGAACTCTGGTCCATCCCAGTCCACGCCGGGGGCGGGTCAGTGCACCGCGAGCTGATTGAAGGACTTCAGTGCAGCAGCCAGGTTTCCAGACCTGCTGCTCCAAATTCAGCTACTGCCTGTAGATGCGTGAGGGGAGGGATGCTCCTCTGCCCGCTTGTTTCCGTCTGGGGCTGCTGGTGAGAACTACACTGCAGTGTGGGAGAAGACACAGAGACGTCCCTTGCACCCCCAGGTCTCGCCAGAGCCAAGTCGGTCCCTACCAAGACCTATTCCAACGAGGTGGTCACGCTGTGGTATCGGCCTCCAGACGTCCTGCTGGGCTCGACCGAGTACTCCACCCCCATTGACATGTGGTGAGCTGCGGGGGCTGGCGGGGCTGGGCACCAGCACTGGACCCCGCTCCTGGATTCCCACCTCTCCGGTGCAGGGGATGTTCACCGCCTTTCATCTCTCCATGCAGCGCCTCGCAACCTGGGCTGCTGTATGCAGCAGCGCCAGCACAGGGATGCTGCCCGCCCTGGTTTATGGGTTAGGTCTCCCGGGTCATAAGCTCTTTGGAGCAGGCTCCTTGCTTGTGCGTCAGGGCCTTTTTGAGCAGGTGATAAGCAGTAGCAGCAATGTCCCGAAGGACAGGCAGGAGCTCCCTCGGGTGGCTGCGGCTGTAAGGGACCAACCTGCATTGCGCGAGGGCAGGGGGGTGTGCTCGGGGGTCGTTTCCATCTCTAACGTCAACGCCTCTGCTGCTCGCTTAGGGGCGTGGGCTGCATCCACTATGAGATGGTGACAGGACGGCCCATGTTCCCTGGGTCCACCGTGAAAGAAGAGCTGCATTTAATCTTCCGGCTGCTGGGTGAGTCTGCTCTCCAACCCCCGCTAGAGGGCAATGGCTGACCGCGGAAAATGGAGAGAGGGCGAGGGCCTTGGCACACCTTCCCCGACGTCGACCAGCGTAGCGCTAGCTTCGAGTCCGGAGCGGCCACGCTTTCAACTCGAGCCGCGCATCCGTGAGGGGTGGGCCACGTCACAGAGCAGGAACCGGGCAGTGCGGGCCGGAGATAAGCCTGTCCTGGAGCGGCATAACTTTGATCCACATAACGAGTGCCTTAAGCCACTTTGAGGTGTTAAGGCACAGACAGCCCAGGGGTTAAGAGCTCCGGGAGCTGCCCAGTATTACCATGTAACAAGGCCCTGAGAAACAGCCTTAGCCGAAAGCTTAGACTGGCTTGCCAGTCCCGTGCCCTCAGCCCTGTGGTAGTGGAGAGAGAATCAGCTCCTTCCTCGGGGGTTTTCTGACCTTCCAGTAGCACTGGGGAGTAGGGGAGGATTCGCTGGTCTCTTCCAAGGGACGGCTCGCACGGAGAGCGCTTCCACATGCGGCTCCTCCATGCTAGGGGAATGGAGGGCAATGACTGGCTGGTCCCCATGGTGTGATGACGCTGATGTGTCCAAACCATCCTCTCTCCCCCAGGGACCCCTACAGAAGACTCCTGGCCTGGAATCACATCCAACGAGGAGTTCAAGGCTTACAGTTTCACCCAGTACCGTGCCCAGCCACTGATCAACCATGCCCCGAGGTACTGAGACTCCCACGCACACCGGCGTGTGCTGGCCAGCAGCGGGACACTGGGGGGATGAGGCTGGGAGGTTTCATCCCAGGCTCACTCTGACACTAGGGAGCGGGGAGGACAGACAGCCATGGAAATGGAGGGCCGGTGGCTGAGCCCCAGCGGCAGCACAGTCGGGGTCAGGTCAGGCCTCCTTTTCTATGCCGCAGTATATAGATTCGTAGATTGTAAGGGCCGTGGAAAGGACCTCGCAAGATCATCGGGTCCAGTCCCCCGCACTAGGCAGGGAAGTCAGCTGGGGTCAGGTGACGTGGAAGCCGTGAATTTCGGCTAACGTGCATAAGGCCGGCCTGGAAGGACTCTCCCGGACACAGCCCGGAAGCAAGAGCAGGCTCCAGGGCTTATCTAGGGCTTATCCAGCCCTGCTCGTTTCAGAAATGCGTGGGTTCTGCTGCTTTGAAAGGCATGTGCCAACCCACCGTGCCTCCACTGCACCCCGGGAGAGCCTGGCTGTGCCCACGGTAGAGCCTTTTGGATGCAGTAACAGCCTCCTTCTCTTTAAGGCTGGACACAGAAGGGATCGATCTGCTGACAAACCTTCTCTTGGTAAGTAGCCTGGCCGCCCAGCCCACGAGCAGCAGGGTTGGACGCTGGCAGCTCCGGGTTTCTCATCTCCGACCCCCTTCTGGCTTCCCACTAGCTTTACCTGCAGTTCGCTGTCCTCCTCACCTGGGTTTTGAGTGAGATGCATAGCCAGCTGCGGCTGGAAATCCCTCACCCCCGAGCCTGCAGATATGCCCCAGAGAGACAAAGCTCGGGGTCAAGGCTGTTAATGAAAGGAAAGGCAGCAGAGAGGGGCCTGGGGTCCGCGGAGCCGGCCAGGCAGCGGGTATTGCCACTGCTCCAGCCAGCTGGCATGCCGATGCTGTAGGGCCTAATCATGCTGCTGTTGGAGGCAACTGCAACACATCCCGGGAGACCGGGTGTTAGCGCCGGGAAGGACTGTAGACACCTCCTCCTCTTGGGTCGTATCGGTGTCCTAAGCCCCTGTCCCAACTTCAGGTGGAGGCATCTTCCCTCTCGCTGGCTCCCGGAGACGTGCTGCTGTCTGCTTGTGCCTGCCCTCCCATAAAAGTGCTTTGAGGTCCCGAACTCTGAATCAGCCTCTCATCGCCAGTGTCTGGTTGCTCATCTTTTCTCCGCTGCCAAGTTCCTTGTTCCGCTTCCCTAGATTTACTCAGCAGCACAGTCCTGCCCTTCAGCCGCCACTTGTCTTAATCCACGCCGCCCGGCACGGCGACGCACAGCCTGGCATTCCCGCAGCGGCAGCTCTGACTCCCCTGAGCCCTGATAGGGGTGCCCCACGGAGGAGCCGTGGCTGAAATTGGAGCGGGTTTGGGGTTGGTCTCCCTCCTTCACCCTGCTCTCCCCGCGCGCGCACACACACAGGATATAACGACACAGCCCAGGAAACCACTGCACACCTAAAGATTATGCAACCACCCACCGGAGGTGTTGACACAAACAGCATATGGAACGGCAAGCAAAGGCATATGCGATGGCTCCTCTGCGTGCACACGCGTGCCCACCCACAGAGC
>NW_017728935.1:797258-813465 GCF_001723895.1 Crocodylus porosus | reverse complement strand
CCAACCTGCTGCTCTGCTTTACTTCCTGCCCTATCTGCCAGAGTGCTGCCTGTCCCTTCCCCAGAGAAGCTGTCACTGCTCAGGCGCCTGCACACACATGCACACACGCAGCCAGCCATATGTACTTGCTTGCACATACACACTCAGCGTACCTCACACATGATATGTAGCGACACAAACACGGTAATGAGAACGGCTTCACGTAATGCCGTGTACACAACACGAGTCGTGTCTTACACACCCAGCGCGCATAACAGCAAGCCCCACGTGCAATGACGTGCGCCGAGCCCACGTAATCTCCTTCCTCTGTGGTCCGCATAGTATGAAGCCAAGAGCCGGATCGCGGCTGAAGCAGCCTTACGACACCCTTACTTCAAGAGCCTGGGGGAGCGTGTGCACCTCTTGCCTGACAGTAAGTGCCCATACATGCTAATGGGATTTGCTCTGAAAGGTAAATACCGGGCTTTCGGGGAAAATGTCATCAGCGATTGATTTTTCCAGCTGGCAGAAACCAGAAGGCTGAAAGCTAGGGTGTGCCAGCTTCCTGCAGTTTCTCATTTCAGGGGTTTTTAATTTTCCTATGGGAAAGCCACCATCCCTTTGTGGGAGGCTGCATGTGGCCCTTTTCCCTGGGGCAATGACCACGGCTTGCTGGGCCTTCATGCATTACCTAAGTTACCCCTTTCTCTTATGTATCAGCAAGTAGGACACAGCGGGTGCGTCTACATGAGACACCAAAAGTGCAGTACACTGATTCTACTGTGCACTAGCATGTCACGGCACAAGCCGTGCTAATGCGCTAAAGCACAGTCGAATTAGTCGGCTATACATTAGCATCAGATAAAACACATGCACTGACGCTACTGTGCTATAACACCAGTTACTGAACTTGATGCAGCACAATTATGGCGCATTAATGCACATGCAGACATGCCTAGAGTGAGGGTAAGGGCCTCCTACCCTCCTAAGGGCTGGGCTATTAAGCCCATGTCTCCTTCAAGATCCCCATTCTCTATATTTAGAGAAAGGGAATGAGTGCTCCTGAGGCTTGAGACTGGCATAATGAGGGGGCAGAAGCTGGCACGTGGGCACGGTGAGGTGGAGGATCTTGCCATTGCAGGGTGAGACCTTCTGGGCATACGGGAGAGAGGCGTTGCTGCGAGGGCACAGTACTGCATGCTTGTGTTGGCTACCTCTGGAAACAGCTCATCCGGCCACTGAGCTAACTCTCAGCTGTTCCTCTCTCCCTTTGCCCAGATGCCTCCATCTTCACTCTGAAGGAAATACAGCTTCAAAAGGACCCGGGCTACCGAGGCTCAGTCTTTCAGCAGTCAGGTAGGACCTGTGACCCCTGGGCTGGGTCCTGAGGGGAGAGCAGCACTCGCGACAGAAATGCAGTCGGTCCAGGTGCCAGAGCAGTCTGGAGCTGCATGCAGACTAATTTACCCTGCTGAGCAGGAAGGCAAATGAGCACAGCTCTGTGCTGCGGCCCCTCGGGGTGCCTGAGCCAGCTCCAGCGTCTCCGTGCAGCAGAGCCGGGAGCAGCCCCATTGCCCAGCTGCACCAGGTAGCGCTGCCTGCACTCAGCCGACGTGTCGCTCTGCAGCGATGACCCCGGGCCGTGCCCAGGTGCGGTGCCCGGGGCGACAGGCGTCACGGCAGGTTTCCCACGCGGGGCAGGGAATGCCACGTCGCGGTCGCCTTCCCCACAAAGTGGCCATTCAGGGCCTATTGCTTATCTTGTCGGGAGGATCTGAGGGGAAAGTCCAGCTGAAGCCTGAGCTGGATTAGCAGGAAAGGCTTTGCATCAACCTCCCCCCCCACGTTGACCGCAGGTGGGTGAAGCAGCCCGAGAGGCCCCTGGCTCAGCTGGTTAGACATTAATATTCCAAGGGACAGAGCAGGCATTGTTCCCATGCACTGACCAGAGCAAAGGGCTGGGCATCGGGGCTCATGAGGTTGCTTCCCAGCCCCGTCACGGACCCACTCTGTGACTTCTGCAGCAAGTGACTCCCCCGCTTTGTGCCTCTGGGCACATCTGTGCCGCTGTCCCGGGACTCCTGCGGACAGGGCACTGCCGAGAGGCACAGCCCTGGCTGTTCCCACCTCTCGTGCAGGGCACCCGGGAATGAGGCCGGGAAGCCGCTCATTGAGTGATGCCACTCTCAAGCGTGCGGATTCATAGGTCCCTGCACCCGAAATGGCCCCCAGAGAGAGATGCCTGCCCTTGCTGTGGTAGGGTGGGCTGATGAGCCTAAAGCACTTGGGTTCTAGCCTTTCCGACCTGGCTCTTTCTCTCTCCCTCCCAGGTCGAGGGAAGAACAGGAGGCAGAGTATATTTTAAACCTGTCTTCTTCCCTTTGTCACCGTGGAGATCAAAGCACCGAGAAAGGAGAGGACCACGTGCTCCCACCAGACTCATCCACAGAGCGTTTGAATCTAGCAGGAAGAGACTGGAGGGCACTCTTCTGCCACAGGCTGCCCTCCAGCTGGCCTCACAATCCCACCGCTGCCACCAGTCAGCCCACCGGTGTCTCTTGTCAAAGGAGCTGTCGCGCCTGCTCCTCTCCCCCTCGCTTTTCACATGGTGCCACCGCAGCCGGGGCCCCGCATGCCGTACCAGGGTAAGGTGCTTTACTGAGTGACTGGCTGCCCTGGGCATCGCCCCATGCGCCCCCCCCGTGCACCTGCGGGCGTGGTAAGCGGGCACGCATGGAGGCTGTGCAGGCGGGAGACAGGGTCTCCGACAGCTGGCAGGACGGTGGCATGGAGCGATCAGGGAGCGGCAGATGTACCTGCAAACACACGGTGTGCCTGCATCAGGCATCCTCCTGCTCCCGTCACTGGTGAAGTTGGACCTGGGCCGACGGACCGTGGTGAAGGACGGGTGCAAAGTTTCCAGCCGGGGGTACCTCACGATGAGCCCCGTGCAGGGCTTTCTGGCGCTGCACATGTAGTAGGGACAGAATCATTTGACATGGGGGAGCTCTCCCTGAGCCTCCCCCACAGGTGCCTGAGCAGGGGATCCCTCTTCCCCACTTGCGCATTGGAGCCCAAGCGCTGTCTTGTCTGGACAGCTGCCCTGAGGGCCAGGAGGATGGAGGGAGTGAAGGGAAAATGCCAACTAGCTGGATTCCTCTGATCCTATCACTTTTCCCAGCAACCTTCTTCCCTGCCCACACTGTATTTTTTAATCTCTGACAGCTGGCTGCTATGTACAGACTTCCCTAGTGCAATGATGTAGCAGGACTGGGAATCGGGGCACAGAGATGGGGATCAGCTCCGTGCAAAAACAGCACAGCATTCCCCAGGATGTTCATCCAGCCCTGTCCAGAACAAACAAAATCACTCAGAGCCTGCCATGCTCCTAATCCACCTTTGGAGACACAGGCACGGTCTCCCCAAGTGGCTTGGGAGCTTCTGTGAACTCTCCAGCCGCTCAAGCCCATCTTTGAGCTTATTGCAAAGCGTGGAAGAGCCGGAGTAAGCCTGCCTCGCGGTGCAGGCGTGCTGTGCTGGTGACAGGTGTCGGGGGAGGCTCGTCCCACCGCCGTGAGGCTGCAGCATAGAAACGGACTGAAAGGTGACGTCCCTGTTATGCAGGGAGCCTTCCCAAGCGCACTGCGCTCACCTTTCACTCTGTGTTTGACTGCTGTCGGCTCATTGCCAGCTTGCACTGCCCACAGTGTCTACACATGTGCCGATGCCAGTGGGATTGAAGCACCTAAATCTGAGCATGTACGTACGTGCGTGGTTGGATTAGAAACGTTATGTGTGCATGTTCTCCATTTCTGCCAGGGTCCTGCCACGTCTGCTCAGATAAAATCATATCCTGGCCAAACAGCTCAAACCAAACCGGAAACCATTTTGGTTGAAAAAGTTGCAAGAAGTTTCCATTTTTAATAGACTGTTCCTCCCCTCTCTGCCTCTTGCTTTCTGCGCTCTGTGCTCCCCCTGCCCAGCTGGCACTAACAAAAATCACGGGCTGGTCACCTGATTGTGGGACTGGCAGGCAGGAAATCCTCCATTCCTATCCAAACGGCTCCCCTCACATGCTGCTAGCCTTAGGCAGATGATGTCACCTCTCTGTGCCTCAGTTTCCCCATCTGTCACGTGGGGCTGATGATCTTTAGCTGTCTTACTGGGACACATACATAATGCTCCATGGCCCTCAGAAAATGCAAAGCATGAGGATCAGGTGGAGATGGGCTGGTCCCCAAACTTCCCCAGTACTTGAGACGGCTAATCCAGCGTTCCAGCTCAGGTCAGATGGGAAGCGCTAGGTCATCCGTAGGCCACAGCAGCTTGGATTTCAGCTGGGCTCATCCTGGATAAGCATCCATACTTCGGCGTTACTTGAGGTTTGCTTAGTTTCTTTCTCCGTACACCTGGGCCAAGAAAATGTGCCTTTTCTCTTTCATTCTTTAGGGAAGGGCATGGCTAACCCTGTCTGCAGGGCATGTCTGCAGCACATGCGCGACATGTTTAGCCCTTGCGCATACCTGTATAAAGTGTATCGGTCTGCTCAGCTTCACAGGCTCTGCTCCAGCTGTACCAGGGCTCTCAAGGAAGCGCATGAGACAGAGGTTTAAAAATGAGAGGCCGGTGTTTGCTGTAAGATCTAGCCAGTCTGAGCTAGCCTTCGACAGTGATTTTTGGCAGAGAAGTTCCCTGGGGAGAACCAGGATTTATACAGGGGTTGCAGTTCCCACTGATGGTCACAGGTTAGTGACTCAGTTGGCTGTTTAGATAGATTAAATGTTCCATTCAGCGAGGTATTGGAGTCCACCCGAATGCCAGGTAGCCATACCATCAGCAGGGCGACTCTCCGTGTGCCCCAGGTCAGGCACGTGCCGAGTACCTAGCCTGGGCTGAGGGGCAGGGAGGAAGAAGCCAATCTTCCTACCCACTTTGCAGTGACCGAGCCAGCTCCTTCACTACCTGGGGACCATGTTCCTTGTGACTCACAAAAGGCCAGTTCCAGAGGTTCGTCGTGTCTCTCCCCGCAACACACCATGTCCACGTTCGGGCCTGTGCCTTCCTCCCTTTCTCAGCTCCACGCTGCGGGGGCCCACCCCGCTGCGGCATAATGCAGAGTCTTTTGCGGCCGCCTCTGAGTCAGAGCTGCTGCAATGCTGCTGTGCTTTGCCAGCCGAGCTGGCAGCAATGCAGAGAGACCCCATCTCCCCTGTGCGCCCTGGCGCTCGCCCGCACCACCACTCGTGCACACAGACAAAGCCAGCGTGGTGCATGTTCCCCACCCCCCAGCTCTGATCACCAACAGGTCCCATCACCTCCAGTTGCTGCCTCTGAAAATCAGATCCCCCTGCCCACAACACATACATGCATCTTTTGGTCCACTCAAAAGAGAGGCCCAGCACTGAAAATACCAGTGCAGCAGCAGGAGCAAGGGAGGTGAGATCACTGCCTGGAAGGCAGGCATCATGTGGCTGCAGATTGGGACAAAAGGTTAAAGACGAGGCCCAGCAGCGCTGCTTTCTTCAAGGTCATTTGGTAAAGGAAAAATATTCTCCTTAGTCCTGTAAACCTGCATGCTGTTTACTCTTCTGTGTACCCCGCAGACCCTTCCTGAAGGAGACCTCGGTGTCAGAACGCTGTTATTTATTAGCTTGGTACCTGGGTATCAGGGTGAGCTTAAGATAACCCCTTTTGTTCCCGGGCAGTGCGGTGGGCATTTTGTCCCTGTTCAGTACAGCAATAGCCAGTGTAAATATTTAGCACGCCGCTGAGCAGGGCTTGATTTATAAGCCCCTGATGCTTGTTCATTTGCAGGGCTTGGCTGGCTGAGTCCTGTTTGCGCGATCCCGAGGTCCCTGCACACATGCTGCCTGTAAAAGCCTTTCCAGCTGCTCATGAGCTCTGAGTGGAGCCATTAGGCAAGATCCTCAGCCACGCAGATCGCCAGGGCCTCCCCGACGTTCCCGGAGCTGCAGTGAGGTTTGCGGAGATGTTTAAAGAGTCTGCGCAGGCAGAGGAGCACTTAGTGGCATTTGCAAACGCTCCTAAGCAAATCAGTCGTCCAACTTGCAGTGGAAGTCAGTGGAGTTTAGCCCCTGCCTTGCAAATCCAGTTACGTACGCTCATGCTTGCGTGTTCAGGTGCCCAAATGCCTTTGGAAATCTGGCCCCTGCATCAGCTGGCCCCAGCTGAGGATCTGTCTCCTCTGACAGCTGAACCCAGTTCAGTTCCTGTGAGTGCTGCATTCATATTTCCAAGGCTGAACCTGTGGTTCACTGTCATTTTCCACGCGTGACCCTTACAGGGAGCCACTCACCTGCTTTCAAAAACAGGTTGCAATCCCTATATTTAAGAACTAAGATAAGAGGTTTTGCCAGGAAGCTTTGCACCACCTTGTCCGCTGCAATGAGAGGCAGCTTGGTCCTGCAACCTGGTTGTGCCAGTGCCTGGCCCCGTTCAAGTCTGTGATTCACTAGATTAGTTACTCTGGGTCGTGGGACTTCCAGCTCCACTGTGGGAATGGATTAAGGCAGGTTGCTGCTCTTCTCTCTTAGCAAGGTATCGATCAGAAGCAGCTCCACCGACAGCAGTAAAATTACTAATTCCAGTATTGGGCATGCAGCACATGAGAGCACAAGAGGGTTTTGTGACAATGCCTGGTTTCTGTTTTATTCTGTCCTAGTCTAGAGTCAATCCAGAAGTGGCTTAGGACGGTTCTTAGCATGTAAACCTAGTCCCTGTAGGACTGCCACTCCTCAATGGCAGCAGGATTCCCCTTCCCCTCCTTTACTGCCGTTGGGACCTTAAAGAGATTTCCACCCCTCCTACATAACCAAACAATAAAAGTCGTAAGAATTTTTCTAACTCAATAAACGTGAATCGGTGACGTTAAGCGTTCCTAAAGGCAGCAGCACGGAGCACCAGGAGTTGAAATGGACTCTAAACCGAGCGTAGACCTGATGGCTTTGATGCTTCCTGGTGAAGCCTGTGCATGGAGTAAATGGGGAAAAGCCAAGTAGGCTGAAAATGCTTGAACTTCCTATGAACTGCCTGAAACTGCTGGATGGTGTTAGAAATGATTTGTTTTTTGGACAGCTAATCAAGCAGTTGACATTTTTTCAAAATAAGGATTTTCAGCAGAGCTGTTAGGGGGACAAGTTGCCTTTTTTCCCAGAAATTGTTCTCATTTTTGACCAGGCGTGGTGAAGAGTGACATGTTGGTAGAACTGCTTTAAAAGCCTGCTTTCACCTGTCGCACCAGCTGATAGTTGCCAGTAAAGCAGATAGCTGTAAAGTCAATATTAATGTCTAGGTTACAGGGCACCAATAAAACATTATAGACTTAGTCATTGCCTTTCACACCCCACATAAACGGACCTGTCTTGGCCTGACACACCTCCAGATCTATTTTGAGATTTTAAACAGCACAGCTACAGCATGTCAGGTTTTACAGACTTCCTTGCTCCCTATTGTGGCTCAAGGTAGTAAACCAGCCACGGCATAGTCCTAGTTTTGCAAACTGCACGTTTTTCTCATGATTTTTGCCCACTCACAATGGAGATTGGGTTAGAAACAGGAGCAGGGGGTCAGTTAAGGTGCAGGGTAAAAGCAGACAAGCAAGAAGGTAACAGAGAGGTGGAAGCAGCCTATCCCTACAGAACTGAGGCATACTACCACCTCCGCAGCTGTATAAATCCCTGTGCGTGGACATGAAACCAGACCCCTTGGCTCTTGCTCCATGGGGTGTAAGTCAGGGTGATGCAAGGCAAGTCATGGTGCTTAGGGTCAAAAGGGACCTCCACAGATCATCAAGTCCAAACCCCTGCCCCGGGCAGGAACGGGTGCGGGGTCATATCACCCCAGCCAACTATCTGCCCACATAAGACAGCTTTGCCCCTGCCCTTGATGCCTGAACCTGCAGCCCTCCGTGGTGGAGCCAGCTTTACCCACAGGAGTTGTCCCAACAATCAGGACCCACGTCGAAACAAAGACGGCAGGATAATTCCTGGCAGCAAAGCCAACCTACTCCTGGTGGCTTCTCTCACGGCTGTGAGACAGAGTGCATCGGGCCTGGCGTGGCGCGCACCGGAGACGCTGGGAAGCCTTCCCCTGAGTTCGTGAGGCTTTGAGGCAGGTCTCTTAACCCCCGGGGATCTGTGCCGACCCCAGCACTATTCAAGCCGTCTCCTCCAGCCCTGCATTAGCACAGGGTGGCCAGAACAAGCTCAGTGTCATCATTGTAAATCTGACTTTGCTAGAATCACTTGCTCTGCTAAAGCCTGGATTTACACTGGTGCAAGTCAGAGCCAAACGAGGCCCAGTGGATTCTGTAAGCGCAGTCCGCTCTTTCTGAGGTTGGGGTCAAAACAGACAAGCTCTTGCGAGCCGAAGGCCAGGGACCTTTGTCTGACAAGTCCTGCTCCAGCTGTGTCGTATCTCTGCTCCGTTTCTGTACGCTAGAGTCCTATACTGACCGCATCGTGATGTCCCTCCAGAGTTCCCCGCTAGCGACGTCCTGTAGTAACAGGCACAAATGTTAAGAAACCCACTTTCTGGGTTCTCTGCCGCCGCCTTCATCGTCAGCACCTTGTTTCTCCTCGAGTGGGGAAAAAATGTATGCAGGCCGCCGGGTTACCCATACTGTGAATGTTCTCCAGTGTGATTCATTTGCAAATACAAATAATATATTATAACTATTATTGTACAAACAGAAGATGCATTTTAAAAGAAATGATTTTAAAGATTTATTCCAAAAGAAGCAATGATTTTTTTTTTTAACGGGAAGTTTTTCTGGAATAAATAGAAAGTTAAAAAAAAAGAAGAATAAAAGATTATATCCATCTCTCAATCCTGTGTCTGAATGTTTTATAAAGATTTCAATTTTTGTATTTCAGATGTGACATGCACTATTTTGTGAATGTGCTCTTTTCTTGCTAAGGCTTATATTACAGATGTATCGTGAATGCTGCAAAGCCAAGATTGGAAAATAAACTTTACTGAGCGTATCATAGCTTTTGTACGGCATATATCTTTTGGCAGGAGAAGGACTGAATGTTTGCTTTGTTGTGCAGGTTTGAATCAGTAGGGTTAGCAACTGGCTTGTAGCCGGAGCTGTTCACATTTTTTTTCTAAATTTGTCACAAACAGTGTTTCCTTCCTAATAAAACTTTTTATTTTTCACAAACTTCTCATAGTTTCATAGCTGTTAAGGACAGAAGCAACCATTCTGATCAACTACTAGTCCTGCTCTCTGCATAACACAGGGCATGGAGCTGCACCCAGTGATTCTGCAGCTAGCTCGTAACATCTGCCTGAGGTAGAGCATCTCTTATAAAAAAGATTTCCAGGCTTGACTAAAAGGAATCAAGCAGCAAAGAATCCACCACAGTCCTAGATTAATCCTTCCAATGCTAATTATTTTCCATGTTAAACATTTGTGTGCCTTATATATAGCCCAAATATGTCGAGCTTCAGGCTCCAGCCATTAGATCACTTTCTGCCTCTCTTTCTTCTAAAGCCACTTCCAGGATATTTTAAAGCAATAGCTTTATTGCAAAGATTATATTTTCCATCTTCTGGAAAACATTCCTGCCAAGAATTAGTGTTCAGAAATAAGGGATAAGTGTGGTTCCCCTCAAACCTGGAGAAATACAGAAACACAGCTGTGAACTGTGCCTTCCACCTTGGGACTAGCCTGGTCTTGTAACCCTTCCCGAAAAAATGAATAGGAGATGGCCTTGGGGTTGGGAACAGGCTAAAGCCATTTGCCTCGAGTACCCTGATCCTAAAAAATTGCCCAGCAGGTGTCTGTAGAGTCCCATCCAAGTCAGTGGCACTGTGTGTGCGGACACAAAGGCTCATCCTGAAAAAGCTGGATGCAGAATTAGGGCCTTGGGCCAGTTGTTCAAAGGTAGTTAGGTGCCTTTATAGACAGAAAGAAGGCTATTGTGGGATCTCAAAAGTCTGCAAAGATACATGCCTAAATCACATGAGTTTCATGGCAGAGGGGAGCCTAAACCACTGAGGTGCCTTTGAAACTCCACCCTCAGGCACCTTTGTGGCCCTTGAGACGCCTACATTTCTGAAGATCTGGCCGCTAGGTTCCCAGCGCAAACCGAGACCAAGGGTCTAGTCAGCTCTGCAACTGGATTTCTGCATCGGTTAGAGAGTCTGTGTGATGACAGGAGCCAACTCGTGGCCATACCAGCCACCGCTCTCTCCGAGGCAGTCTGCCCTGCCTTTCCTACCACAACTTGTTGGGGATCAACCCGATGCAATAAGCAGGAGGCTGCCCCTTTAATGCCCCAATGCCAAGGCGTTTACCTGTGGCTCTGACCGTCCCTTACCATGTCCTGTGCCTCACAGTTGGCATGCACAGGGCACAGTGCCTCACTGTGACCCGTGCTCCAGGGTCTCACCATCACTGTGCACCAAACTACCCGCTATGACTTCCCCGGCCCCTTACAGGCTGTCCTTGGCCTTTGGCTCTGCTTGCCCAGGTCTCCTCAGTTCTGTACCGCGTACCCTCTCACTAAGGCTCAGCTCTGGCTTTGGTCCTTAACGCCCCTCTGATTTACTCCCCTCACTGGGGCTCTCTCAACAAACATCTCTTGTGCAGTCCTTCAGGTTGCCCCCTGCAACCCTACTCTGCATCCACCACCCCGTCGTGGAGGCCAAAACCCTGCCCCTATGCTGGGGCCGCAGGGTCTTATACGCCATGGACTCAGGTGCCGCCCCTTGGCATGCCTGACCCCACTCCTGCCGGGGCTTTACACCCCATGGACTCAGGTACTGCTCCATAGGCACGCCTGGCCCCACCACCTCCTCTACTTCCCACTGGGTAGCGGGGGCTGGGGTTATAAGGCGCCCCTACCCGCCTTTCACTGGGGAGGCAACTGGCCTGGCATTTCTGGGGAACTGCCCTGCCACAGGCAGTCCCACCAGGCCATCCTTCCCCAGCAGGGTGCAGTTTTGGGTCATACCCAGGACCAAGAGCCTCCTGCCTTAACCTCCAAAGTGCTCCTGGGCAGGCAGGTAGCTTCCCAGCTACCCACTGCAGCTCCAGCCCTGGGGGCTTGGATCTAAAGTAGAGGCTGCTCAGCCCCCTCCTCCAATCCCAGGGCCCTCCTGCAGTCATGCCACAGCCTCATCACTCCGGCACGCACCTGCTGCCTGCCCTGATGCCTGCTCCAGCCCACGAAGTGGCAGGTGAAGGTGCTCAGCTGCAGCCTGCCCAGGCAGATGGAGTTCCCCGGTGCTGGTCCAAGTGTGGGGGGACTGTGGGGTAGCGTGGCCTGTTACCGGTTCACAAACCGTCTGGGGTCTCCAGACCTTCACTAAGAGCAGGCAGGGAAGACATTCATCATTTCTAGGACCAGAGGAAAGCTCCCCGAGGGCCGGAGCTGCAAGGCTGGTGCAGCTGTGGGCAATTAGTTGATTCTCCCCTGGTGCGCAGCTCCGCCCTGGGCCTGAGTGGTGTGCGACTGGAGCCAGGAGCAGGGAACTTGTGGCCTTGCTGAAGTGAGGCCCTTTGCTCACTCTGGTTGCACCTTTTCTCTCTTTTGCTTATGTTTTGGTTCTTAAAGGGGCAGGAGAGCGGCTGTGCTGGACTTCCTTTCAGCGAGCTCGTCTCCAAGCACGGAGGCCTTTCTCTTTGCATGAAGCTCCCAAACAGATACTCTGAGGGAAGGAAGTGGTCTGGCTTATCACCCAGATGCTCAACTGAGAGAGAGATGCTGCCTGATAGGATCAAGAGCTATCTGAGAATGGCAATGACGACATTTCTCAGGGGTCTGTGCTCTGGGGTGGGCTGACATCTCTGCTTCCGGTCATGCAGCCGCGTAGATGGGTTAATTGAGACACAAGGACACAGGACCGTGCGCACATTAGAAGCCCCTTTTGTCTGAGAGGTGCTCCCTAAAGCCCCCTCGGGATGGGTCAGCCAGCTTCACCACACGCCTGTGCGGCGGGTGGAGATGGTTGGGATGAGGCAGAGTTGTGAGGCATGCATCTAGACTTAATGCTGGGTTTCAGGAAGGGCTCTTGGGCTAGCCTGGAGCTTGTAGCAGAGGTCTGAAACTAAATTGCACAATACTCTGGGGAGGAACCAAGGCTGGATCCCAACCAGCTTCACTCATGTTTAAATAAAGCTGCAACCCACACGGGCGTGAGCAGGCACAGGTCCTACGGGACACGGTCTTGGTCAGACTGGTTCCCCCCTCTGCCTCCAGTTCCTCCAGTCCCGGCACTGGGATGGGAGCAAGGCTGTCGTGAGCTCCCCAGAGAGCCGTGACGGCTACCAAGCAGCACCGAGCTCCCAAAGGGGTCCAGCTTCCTTCTGGTCCTGGCCCATCCCTTTCTGCCACGGGTGAGATCTCCTGTGGTCTGACCTCGCACGGTGGGAGCTCATCTGATCAAATGGGGAAGGATTAGTAAAACTGGGAAATGTTTCACAGGAAAGCATTGATTGTTTTTTTGAATGAGCTATTCCACTGCCAAGTGTTGCAACAAAACACTGTGGCAAAATACTGATGTTTTTCACACAGACGTTTCCCAATTGATTTTTTTTTCCCCCCCAAAATTTTTCATTCCACCCACAAAGTAAATATTTTGACGCTTTGTCCCAGGTTGGGCTGAAGACAAAAGGGGGAAATGTCAGCCTTTCCCAAGGGGAGAACAGTCCCCTTTCCAAGCAGCAATTTCTCACCGTTGTCCCATGTGGACCCACAAGGACCTGTTCGTGTGGCTTTAGGACATCACTTTCTTCTCTTTGTCTGAATTCACCCAGATGGTGATAAAATGGTAATGCCTGCCCACTGCTAAAAGGCAGCCACCTCTGGGGAGGTGCATGTTTGCTCTGTAACAGTGCACAGCAATCATATGCGACAGGCTTAGAGTGATAAATAAGGGACAATGCGAGTCCAGATGAAACAGCAGTAGGAGGGCGGATGAGATGAATTAAGCTGGAGGCATCCAGATCTATCCCCCACCACCCCCCTTGTGCCAGGTGCTGTGGCATCTTTAATGCTTCGACTAAGATCTTGGGATAACATTAAATGAAAAGGTGTAACCCAGTGCCAGACCCCCCCATGCTCCGCACCCACAGTTGGGGCCTTATTCCCAATGCATTCAGCACCCAGTGGGCTGAGTTGTTCTGAACTTCTAGCTGACAAAAGCTCCACAACAGCTGAGGCTAATGGAGCTACACATGATACTGCATTCCCAGTGCCTCTGCCGGTTCGTGCTGAGAGTCCTGGTAACACAGCAACAGCAGCATGGCATGCACCGCGCAGTAATTCAACCCCTTAAATAAAAGCTTACGTTGTATGGGGGATAAAGAGTCAAAAAGTCCTTTTTAATTACGTTGCAGTGACTTGGTTGTGTGTTTCCATTGCTGCACAAATTTGCTTAATGGTTTTAGTCTGTGGAAAAGCTTTGAATTTTCCCTCTGGCAGAAAGGCATGGTGGAAGCTTCTGCAGCTCATGCCCATGCTGTGTTTGGCTGCAGGGGCAGTGCACGGGGGTTCATGGATATCCCAGACTGGTCCACCTCTGCGCCTTTGGTCCCCGAGGCCTGCTCAAGGCTGGCACCCAGCTTTATTCCTGTTGTCCTGAAAAGGGCTGGAAGGGAGAAGGATACAGCATTTCTCACCGTTTGTAACACAACAGACTGTCTTGCCCCTTTGCTTCTGAGTCTGTGCATAAAAGAACAACCAAACATGCCACCAGGCCAGGGATAAGAGATCAAGCAATCTTAAACACGGGCTTTTCCCGTGAAAGGCTAGAGGATACTGCCCCGCAGAGCCTCCCCTAGCCGACACGTTGCCGGAGCTGTCCTTTCTCCCTTTCGTCTGGAGACTGGGCTGTAAGAAACGGCACCCGTACCCTCACACTGAATGACAAGCTTCCTGCTTGGACCTATATTAAAAGCAATCACTCCATCTGCCGCCAAGAGAAACATATTCGGAGATAATAACAGACTGTGAAACAGGCTTTTCGAGTCCCGCGTTCCTCACGCAGGAGGGGACCAGACCATGGGGCAGTGCAGGAAGGTGTCCTTTAAGTGCTCTGACTCACCCTGGCACGCATAGATCATCCTTCTGCCTGCAATCCTGCTGCGCTGGTATCTTCTCCATTTGCACCAGCGCAAAAACAAGGGTGCTCGTTCCTGCAAGTGCAAAGCGGAGCCCAGAGCTCAAGTGCTTCTCTGGTGTGAGATGTAGGCTGAGGGGCTGCTATCCTGTGGCTTTCGGTTCCCCAAATGCGTTTGAGGATCTCCGCCTTTGTGAGTCCAGCCTCTGAGGGCACTAAAAGATCTGTATGTTCTGGTATGGATAAGTCTTCCAGTATTTCAGTTCTCATTTATAAGCCCATCTTCTGTCATCTCAGTTATTGTCCCTAATGAAACAGCCAACTATTCCCATGAACTGTGTGCTGGCATGCAAACCGTTGCTTGTAAGGGGATGTCAGATGCTGCAGCTGGAATATGAGTTTGGTTAACAGCTACAACACTAGGCGCTTAAATGCTACTTTGCATGCATAGATTTAAATGATTCAAAAGGGTGGGTAAGGATGACTATGCCCATTTGACAGATAGGGAAGTGGAGGTATTAAGGTGCCATTACTTGGTCAAAGTGATGCAGTATTCGGTGCCAGGAATGGCTCTCTTGACTGTGCTAGTGAACTCGCAGATTGGGCACTAGCACGAATCAGTACAGGACTCATTTTGGTATGCAATAGAGTGGGTGCAGAATAGATTTCCTCCCTCGTTCACCTTCTGTTGTCATAGAAGACAAAGGAGACCAAGGTCACTGCGACAGATACCCCTTCACTGTCTGCACATATATTCATAGATTGTACATGCACCATTCTTCGGTTTCCAAGCGCAGTAGTGTTCCTGATTTCCCCAAAACCAGACTCTTTCCAAGCTCTTCCCTCAGGACTGGCAGAGTGCGTGAAATGTCTGGCAACTCTGAATTACAGCCTATTAAAATAACAACAGAAATTACTGCTCTACAAAGAGATCAATTCAAATGAGAAATAACAGATTAATAGTGATTAACTGCTGCAACAGACTGCCAAGGGAAGTGATGGATACTCCATCCCTTGACATCTTCAGATCAAGATTGGATGCCTGCCTGGAAAAAAGTAGAAAGTCTAAGGCCTGAGTAATACAGGAAGACAGACTACCGTGGTTTCCTTTTTGCATCGTGCCCAGGGTGCCAGGCACAGCCCAGAACCCCCCTGTGCTCGGTGCTGTACAAACCTGGTCCCCACCTCAGAGGGGTCTCGGACTGAGAAAAGCACGAGACTCGAGAGCCGGGTTCAGACAGAGATGGGGAAGGCTGGGGGGCAGCGAGACGACATCGGTGGGCACAGCAGGCAGAGATCTTGGCGCTCACCGGCTTCACCGCTGCCATCTCTGAGCAGGCTTGGGGCTGGGAAAGGGATGGGGAGTAGCCTTGCCGAGATTTCAGGGCACCGTGGAAAGAAGTGCTACTTATCATTTCAAACAGGGACTGACAAGCTGGCATGTGGGCGGACTAGAGGAAGGAGCCGGTGTCTTCGTGGTAAGTGAGACGACAGCGGCGAGCGCGGCTGTGTCAAGAAGGGGCTCGAGAACGACGATGAGCAGCCCCGCCGCGCAGGAGGCAGGCGCCTTGCAAAAGGAGACGATGACAAGGAGAGCCATCTCTGCAGAAGCATTCCCACGGCGGTGAGCAAGGCACGGACGCATTGCCACGGCCAGAGCAAGGGGCGTCGCGGACGCGGCGAGGACCTGGGACAGGAGTCCGAAACCCCCCTGGATCTCCAAGGCCTTCATAAACCCGCTTATGTACGCACGCAGCGGACCGCTGCCACCCGTTTCACGGACGAGGGAGCGTTATCAAGCGACTCCCGCCCGCGCCGGAGCCAGGACCTGAACCCAGGGCCCTGACGCGCTCCCGCCGCCGAGGCCACCCTCCTGCCCTGACTAGCGAGGCACTAGGAAAGACTGTAGGTGCCGCATGAATCAGGCGGAGGTTTGATTTCCGGCTTTAGCACTGACTCACCCCGCCGTGCCTCGGGGTCCCCACCCGTGAAACAGGATCCGAGGCCGGGGCAGAGCCCCTGTGACGAGCGCCTGGCCCGGGGGCGGCCGCCAGCATCCCGCGCCCCGGCCAGGCCGCGAGGGCCCCAGCCCCGCGCTCCTTGCGTGGGCAGCACTGCCAGGGCGGGCAGAGCTGGC
>NW_017728935.1:763301-797158 GCF_001723895.1 Crocodylus porosus | reverse complement strand
GGATGCGGGGCGCGGCGCGGGTGTGGGCGCTGCTGGGCGCGCACCTGCAGCCCACCCTCACCTACTGGAGCGTCTTCTTCAGCTTCGGGCTCTGCCTCGCCTTCCTGGGCCCCACGCTGCTGGACCTGCGCTGCCAGACGCGCAGCTCGCTGCCGCAGCTCACCTGGGTCTTCTTCTCGCAGCAGTCCTGCCTGCTGCTCGGCAGCTGCCTGGGCGGCCTGCTCAAGCGCACGTAAGCCGCCGCGCGCGGGCCGGGGCCGCTCGGGGGGCCCGGGGGCAGCGGGCCCGCCGCTGCGGGGCGGAGACCTCGGGAGACGCGGCGCCGCTGCTCGCGTGCCCCAGGCGGCAGGGTCAGGCCGAGCGGGACGCTGCTGGCGGGGCTGCGCCGGGCCGCCGTGCACACGCCCGCTGCCGAGCCTGGCCGGGAAGCGCTGGGCCCGCTCCGGAGCGGGGTGCGCTCCCCACGAGCTCACGTTGCACGGCTCGGCGGCCGGGGTCCCTGGCCCGAACCTACGCCAGCAACCTCTAGCCCCTTTTGCAGTTGACAGCGTCTCCGCTGCACCCGGCAGCTCGCCTCAGAGCAGAGTAAGGGGATAACGAAGGGATAAGCCAGGAACTTCTGGCTCCCCTTTACGTGCTCCACGCCTCCTCCGATCCGGAGGGGTGAAAGCTGCTGCTAGCTGTCCTGGAGACCCCCTTTATACTGCTGCTGTTGCAGCCGAGGCGAGAGACCCGGTTCTAATTTATTGTGCAGACGCGATCTAGACTTTGTTCCTCTTTGGCACTAGCTCTTTGTTACGGCTCTGTCCCCCCTGTCCGCCAAAATGAAAGGTCAAGTCAAGGCACAGCTGCTCCGGTACCGGGCCCTCTGGTTTGGCTGTAGCCCTGGCGTAGTCGAGCTCGAGGCGTTCCTGAGGCTCCTCTGGCCAGAAAGCTTAACACGGGGTCCCCCCCGTGCTCTTGTGTGACCAGGCTGAGAGCTGGGGGTCAGCGCTTGTGCAGCGGAGGGCAGGACGGAGCTCCTGCGATTCGGGGTGCACCTTGGCTGTCCTGTGTGGTTGCAGCCCCCCGTCCTGCTCCATTCAAACGAAGAGTCAAACTTAGGAGCAGTAAAAGGGCCTCAAATCGTGAAAAACGCCAGAGCCGTCTTGTCCATCCTATACACCCTTGCACTGATCTTATTCTGTTCATTTTCTCTTCCTCCAACTGGTGGGAGGTGCTGTGATGAAACTTCAGGGAGAGGAATAGGCCATATTTGGCTGTTCCTCCTTCTTTGCTAGATGTGAAGAAGGGCACAAAGTGAAAAGCTTTTTCAGGCACCTCTCCCAGCTGTCAAGTCGGTCTAATGAAAGATATGACCGAACAGATGTGGCTTCTTGCAGATCTCTGATGACTTGGACTACTGGGATATTTTCTTATGACTCAAGTGTGTTCACAATTTGCATCCTGTTGTGGTATGGGTTGGAAGAACAGCTCGTTACAAGGTGATGCAAGCTATAATTCCTCTTGCAGGAGTGGGAACAGGTTTCGCGCAATGGATCAAGACGTAGCGCTTCATTTGTTTGGAGAAATGCTAGATGTAATCCGGAGCACTGTGGCATCAGGGGAGGATCATGGGTACCTGCCTCTTGCAAGCACGGGTGCGGTTCGTGGATGACTCAAAAGGCGCAAATGGTTCTTATTGCGTTGTATGCTCTGGGCCAGGCTGCGAGAGAGCTCGATGGGTTGGATACACATGTGGAAATCTGGCCTTCAAAGTCCTGGCGGGAGCTGCGGGGTGCTGAGCACTGCAGAAGATCTGGCCCTGGGATGCTTGGGAGCTTAAACAGAAAACCTGGCACCAGGCAGGGAGCACTGGGCATGTAGCCCCAGGCTCCTGAGAAGCAGCCCTGCTCTCTTCCCTCTCGTTTTTCACTACCCCCGTACCTCCTTGCAGCTATCTATGTTAGGACTGGTCCTACTCTCCCGTGAACTTTCCTGGCACTCTTCTACGCTGCCTGGCAAAGCCTGGCTGGTTTCGTTTCTGCTGCTCCTGAGCCCCTTTTTGCTTTCACCTGCTGGAAACTGCATCTGTCCTGAGAGGTACGGCCTGCTCTCCTGCAGTCCCACTCCAGGATCCTGTCTCTGGCCGGCACCAGCTGCTTCAGAGGCAGCTGCAGGAAACTCTGTAGCAGGCAGCTGTATCTGAATGACAGGTAATCCACCCCTGCCAACGCAGGGCTTGTCCGGACCCATAAGCAAGAGCCGCCCGCACCTGTGAGCATGAGGCTGCTCAGCTTCCCCCCCCCACCCCCACCCCCACTTTGGATTCAGATGAAGGTGTGGATGCTCCTCACTTGTGAAAATCCCGCGTGTCCAAGAATTGCTTTGCACCCTGCTGAAATGCACCTCCGAGGCTGGCAGGCCACAGAGGAGTGCGCAGAGCTGTGCTCTGCGATGGCTGAGCACCGCATCCCCATGCAGCCAGCTGGGGAGACAGCACAAGTCACGCGGTGCTGCTGGCAGCATTCAGATAAAACCCACCGATGGGGCCTGGGTCTTAGCTGAAAGTCTTGCATGTGCCTTGCACGTGCTTGCTTTACAGGGAGTTTAACTTTCAAGAGAAGCCTGACTCCCTCTTAGTCTTGCGTTGTGCTCTCTTGGTACAGGCCTGCTCTGCTTGGGGTTCAGGGCTGGGAAGGGAGAAGGGCCTCCATCTCCATCCACAGCAGAGTTGGCAGCAGCTGGTTCCAGGGGCCCCATGGAGCAGCGGGGCTGTAATGAGTGATAAATTGCCGGAGGTGGAAACTTTTGCTCCTTTCTTTTAAAAAAAAAAAAAAAAAATCTGGATCATTTTAGTGCTTTTCAGGGCATGCATAAATTAGCAATTAATATTTAACCTGGTAATGGAGGTACTGTCTAACCAAGCCTGGGCAGCGTGGCAGTTGTTTTGCTGGTGCTGCAGAACATGACATGCATTTCTGGGATTTCTTGGTGCACGTTTCGACTGTCTCTTCAGGCCTCGTATTCACCAGCTGCTCAAACCTCCCTCTCGTTCCCCCAAAGGGCTCTGCACGCCCTCGAGGGTGCCGCCTCGGTCCTCCATGCTGGAGGCTCCTCTTATTTGCTTGTTATTTTTCACCTCGGTAGCGCTGGGCCTTGCAGCTCTGCTGTTCAGGTTTAAACACAATGTTTAACTCCCTCCTCCCCCCAGCTTGTGGATGAGGGCTCTAAAAGGAAAAAGCAATGAAGTGAAAAGGAAGGGGAAAAACGAAGCGAGGCCCTTTGAGATGGGGGCGGCCCTTGGAAACGAGCTGAATTTGAATGCGTGGAGTCGAGCTCGCAGGTGAGGTGGCCTCTGAGTCTGCAGTCGGCGTGCCCCAGCCAGCAGCACCGTGAAGGAAACTTGCTCGTTTCTGCCTAATAGTCAAGTGTGGCGCAAAAAATCCTAGTTCTGTGCCTCTTCTTTCACAGAGGGGGAAACCAGGGGCACTGAAAAGTGGTGCAACAGGCCACGCCGCTAGCAACCAGCGGCCTGAGCTGGGCTGTGGGTGCCCTGCTTCTCCACGGGCTGCTTTCTACAGCCTGCTGTGCCCTCTTCTCTGAAGGGGCTCAGTGAGGCCAGGAGCTGGGCTCAGGAATTGGTGCCAGTCTTCCGGACTTGGCAGGTGCCCGACCTGGTGGGAGGGCTAGGACGCGATTTGTGCTCATATCCTTTCAGTTGACAAATGATGCGCCCTGCCAGCCTCTGCAAACATGCCCGCCTCTGCTGTGCCAGCTCACATGGCAGGTCCCCGATGCTAGCCCCTCTTGCCTGCAGACATCCTGGAGGGCCTTTCCTCGCCCCTGTGAGCAGCCAGGCAGCGATGCTCTCTCCAGAAGCCAGCAGGTGTTTTGTTGGAGCGGGAAGGCTTGAACAGGGCCCGAATGCCCGTCTGTGCTGGGGGAGAGACATGCCTGTGCTCCTCATTGTTTGCTTTGACTTTGCAGTCCCACATTTTGCTAGTCTTGATCCCTTCAGCGCTTTGCTGTCTGGTCTCGGCTTCCTTCCTCCCTTCCTTCCTGCCTCCAGACTTGGCAGCTTTCTGGCAGCACCGTGCCAACCTGAGCTCTGCTCTCAGATGAGCAGCCTTGCTCCCCGATTACCTGACAGCAGGCCAGGAGGGCTCTGGCATCGCGTGATGTAACCCGCTCGCCTGCCTCACCGCTGGCATCCTTGCAGCTTTTCCCCGAGGAAAGGGGAAGCCCCCAACCCCGTCTGCCTGTCACCGGGGTGCGCTGAATAGGCTCGGCTGCTGTGCTGCGGACGGGGCTCCGGAGAGGCCGCGTCTGCGGCGAGCACAACCCAGCTGCGCGAGAAGGTGGCCTGGGTCTGCACCGGGGGCCGAGGAGGCCTGGAGAGCTGGCAGTCCTGGCCAGGGCACTTCTAGCACCGCGAGCAAGACGGGAAGGAGGAGCAGCAAACGTTCCTGTTGTTGGAGCGCCTTGCTCAGGGAGGAGCCCCCAGACCTGCTTGAGCCTGGAAAAGAGGCCAAGCTGGTGATGTGAGCTGAAGCACAGCCCATACAGACAAGCCAGGGGTTAACATCATCCCTGGTGGAAACAGCTGGTTTAGCCCTTGGGGAGGAGGGCAGATCACCACCACCCCGGGCAATTGTTTCAGGCTCTCTGCAGCCTCAGGCAGGCTTTGTGGCATCGTCTGTGAACCTCTCGCATGCTGGGTCGTGTCTGGACTGTTTTTTCCACAACCGCGTGCTCCAGACACTTCCTTCAAATGAGGGGCCTGCAGGGTGCTAGAGGACCCGTGGGGTGGGCTGCATGCTGTGGTGACCGTGCGCATCCCCACCCCAGACGCCAGCCCCTCCAGAGCGGAGGGCACATCCCACCATCTCCTCCAGTCGTCTCCTTGGCACGTCTCCTCTAGCTGTCCTCCAGGCTACAGGCGCTTATGTAAATGCCACTAGATTAGAGCTCCCAGCCCAGGAGCGGCCATGGAGGTTATCGTCCCTCCATGCAAGCGTTGCTGGAGATCATGCGACATGATCACGAGCCCTTTTTGTGCAAGGCCCAGGGTGGAGCTGGCGGGGAAGGGTAGCTGGGGCCCTCGGCACACTTCTTCCTGAACTCCAGCATACTAGCACCCAAGACTTGCGCTCGTAGAGGGACCTTTGCAGGCCTGGCACCACACAGGGCAGCAGCAAGTAGCATGTGGGTCTCATCAGCCTTTAAATAAAAAATCAGTGGCCCAAGGACCAGAGTCCTCTGGATCCACCGAGCTGACTTCCCCCAGCTCACGCAGCCCCTTTGCATCCTCACCACTGCAGGAGAACGTGGGCTCAGCTCTTCATGCTGCTTTTGGTCCTTAGTGCCGCTGAGCCTGGTGCGGGGTCCATCGACACACCACGCCTGTTACTGTTTGGCACCATCAGCTGGTCACAGCTTGCCGCCGTGGGTGACCCGGGGTTGCATTACTAGGCTGCACGCGTGACTTACGGTACCGCTTCGCTTCCCCGACCCTGTCCATCTCTCCTTCCCTCCCCTGCCACGTTTCAGGCCACCAAGCCAATTCACAAGGAGCCCCGTTTTCTGGCCCGTGCAAAGCCAGAGGTCAGATAAGGTGAGCACTGGAATGGCCTGGAAATGCACAGAAGCAAATCCAAGGGCCAAACCGTGACCCTCCTGGGCACAGTTGGGTCCACGCATGCTTTGGCTCTTAAAGGTGCCTATGTCTAAGTCCTTTCCTTAGCCTGCAGTCACCGGCACTGTGACCAATCTGTTATGCTCTCGTGGGTGCAAATCCCTGTTTGCACAACAGGGATGCAGCTGGTAGGGGGGTGGTGGGAGCAAGCTGACCTCAGGCCAGACTTACGTGGTCCTCTCCTAATGGCTCCTTTCCTTCTCTCTCCCTGGCTCAGGTTGGCCCAGTCGCTGATCGCCCTCTTTGCATCCTCCCTTGCCATCTCCGTGGTCTTTGCCATCATCCCCCTGTGCCACAATGTGGTGCTGCTGGCTGTGGTCATGGCTGTGGCAGGGCTGGCCATGGGGTGTATCGACACCATCGCCAACATGCAGCTGGTGAAGATCTATCAGAAGGACTCGGCCGTCTTCCTGCAGGTGAGGCGAGGGTGCTGGCCTCCCCGCCGGGCTGACGTGCTGCAGCCAGCCTTCCCGCCCTCAGTGGTGTGCATCTGTCCTCTCTTCCAGGCCCTTCACTTCTTCGTGGGCTTCGGAGCCCTGCTGAGCCCGCTGATAGCCGACCCCTTCCTCTCAGAGTCCAACTGCATCCAGTCCAACGCCACGCTCAACGCCACCAGCAACCTCCCCCACATCCGCAAGTCCCTGGTCCCCCATCACCCCGGGAACTTCTCGCACTACGACCTGCCCATGGACGGAGTGGCGGTGACGCGCGTGTCCTATGCCTTCTGGATCATGGCCCTGATCAACGTAGGTACTGCGGTACACGTCACCGGAAACGCTGCCTCTCGGGGCTCCTCTTCCCCTGCCCTTTTCCCTCGCTCCCATGGCTTTCCTACCCCTGGCTAAGGACCCAGACTCTGGCCCTGATACTGCGCTGAAGCCAAGGCTGTGGAGAGGCTCAGCAGCCTGGGGCTGAGTGCCCCCTCTACAGCGATGGAAAGGCCCGAGCCGAGCTGGTAACTCCATCCACCTGCCCCTTGCAGATCACGGTCGGCACAAAACCGCGGTGGCTAACTCCTTGCAGTAAAGCGGGGTCCTTTACTGCCCTGCTACATCCCGATTGCACATCAAGCCAGCAGTGAGATGCTGGCAGCCCCTTGGGCCCCTGGTTCTCAGCCCTCCCCTCTCATACCAGAGCCAGACCGGGCCGCGTGGGGAGCGGGGGTCACCACAGAGGTCGGGCAGGCAGCTCAGCCAGCCGGCACAGCACGTGTGACACAGCTGGTGAATATTCAGACAGAGAAGCAGGATTGTTGCCAGCTCTCGCTGAGCGTCCAGCTTGCACTGAAGCAAGGCCCGCAGGCTAGCCCCTTTCCCTGCCTCGCTCCGTGCAGGGTAGGGGCAGTTTAACACAGCGTGGGGGGTTTCTGAGCTGCTCGGGCTCTAGGGTGACATGGGGCGGTGGGACGTGGTCTTCAAAGCTCTGCAGCACGTTTCTGGGGGATGCAGTTGGGAAGCAGGGTATAAGGCATCCCAGCCCCAGCAGCCACTGGGTGCTGTCACGGGGGAGAGGGGATGCCACGCTGTCTCCTTGAAGGGCATGGCTATCAGCCCCACCTCGCACTGAGGCTACTGTGTGATGCCAGCAGAGGGAAATGGGGCCGGTGCTTGAATAGGGCACCTCTGGCAAGTGCTGCAGGGAGCTGGGCTTGGTGACGTGGTAGGTGATATTTTTCCCCCCGGAGCCAGCGTGGCATTGCATTGTGGTGCGAGGGGATGCTGCGCTGGTCTCGTGAACGAGATGCAAGAGAGAGGCGCTGGTCACATCTGCCCCCAGCAGATAGCACCATGGGTCTCTCCTGGTGCTATCTGCAAGGGGAGCTGCTGTTGGCCACTATGCACCAACTTGGGAGTGGGGAACAACATGCGGCTCCCAGTCCCTGGCGGCTCGGCAGAGGGTTGTCGCTGCCACGCTATTTCCTTGGTGGCAGAGGCAGCGCGCGTGTGACCGCGTCTTCAGGCAAGAAGCACGGCTTTTCCAGCGATAGGAGCCAGGGGTTGTGCTCGATGCCGATGACACGAGCTTGGCTTGGACGAGGGCCAGCAGAGCAGAGCGAGCGACTGCTTGCCGGAGGAACAGGGCAGCGTCCTGCGAGCTCCCGCGGGGAGAGGAGCGTTCTGTGCGGCCGGGAAGACGAGACCCGCGGGGCTCCAGGAGAGCTTGTCACGTTGTTCTGGCCCCGACAAGCTACAGGAGAGCTGACCTTGCATCGCTCTTTTCCACTGCCAGAATGCTTTCCCCCCACCTCTGTTTCAGCTCAAAACTGCTGCTGACAGGCTGCTAGGAAAATCAAAGCAGGTCGCGTCCACTGCTTTGCATCCTCTCGGGGTTCAGATGCCTTGGCTCTCAAATGGCACCAGACAGCCGCCAGAGCTGGAGGCTACTACACGACCTGCCAGTTCGTGGAGCGTGTCAACTGAAATGAGAGGAGAAGGCAAGATGGTAGCAGAAAGGCCACAGCTTTGTTTCCAGCCCAGCAAGCGACTGAGTGAAAGTGCCTTTACGGACGTGTCGAATGGGGGAGCAGGCAGAGGCTGGCTGGGCGGGGGGGTTGTCCAGCACTGTGCATTTGTGTTTGGACATGTTTTACAGGGAACTGGAGCGTGGGACTCTCCCCCAGTGTCACGAGGAGTCTGTGGTCCAGCCAGCACTCCCGTGCCTAGGTGTTCGGCCACCTTTCCTCTCCTGCACTGATGGATCAGCATCACGTTTCTGAGCAGTGAATGGAGAGAGAGAAATGTTAAGTTCAGTGGCAGCAGTGCTCCCAGACACGTCTGTCCCCAGGGACGGATTCTGCAGCAAGTCACTGCTGTGCTCTAGCTTAGATGTCTTCTGTTTTCACCTGGCCGCTCCGGGATGGATGCAAACGGATCGCGGTGCATCTCCCAGCTGGTTGCCCTTGGACTCGGGTCTTTGCAGCTCTTTAGTTGTCCTCGTCAGGTCAGCTCAAAAAAGCCAAATGAGTGGTATCAAGAGTGTCACTGCAGCAGAACAGAAAGGGATGCCGTGTCCCTAGGGAAGAACCCAGCTTTTATCCTTTCCCTCGGTGCGCTTTTAATTCCACCAGCCTTACTATTTTCTGAGTTGAGGAACGATATGTGCAAAGGCAGCCTTCAATGCAAGTTGTTAGCACAAAGCAGTTCACATATGCACGTAAGCATAGTTCGCAGTCAGTTTAATTAGCATGGCGGCCCAGCTCTGTTCCCAAGGAAGCTGATGGGAGGTCACCTGGCCTCCAAGCTTGCTTGAGTTTCCAAAACAGCCCTCCACGGGTTTCTTGGTGTCCAGGTTCCTGTGTTGAATGAACCGCATTTTCACACATGGCTTGTGTGTAGGTGGCTTTGTAACCGCTCAACTTGCGACTGAAGTCGGTGGCAAGTCCACAAACTCAAGTCTTGCTTATGGCGACGGTGGGCCTGCCCCCGTGGCATGAAGAAGTGACAAACTGAAGGAAAGCTGAGCAGCAGGGTGCTGCTTGCACACACTCCTCTTCCTCCATGCATCTAGTCCCAAACCAGAGTGCCTTGTTCTCTTTGCCAAGATGTTCAGAGGCCCCCAGGATCACCCTTGGCCTGCATATGGGGTTATAAAACCCGAAGCAGCGATGCAAGGTTGGAGTCGGTGCTCATGTGGCCACGTTTCAGGGACAGCAGGCGCGTGAAGCCAGTAAACAGCCAGGAGTGTTAGATAAAGGATTGGATAACAGGAACCAGGCAAAAGGCCAGGAAAGCACGTGGCGGAGACCCTTCGTGGTCGAGCATCCCCTTCTCAGACCGTGCCGATGCCTGGTCCTCCAGAGGCGAGTGCAAGGAGTTCCTAGAGGCATTTGTCATCCCAACCTTCGCTGTCAAGAGACTCGCAAAGCCCAGAGGCACAAAGTCGCTACCGGCTAAAATACAGCAAGACGTTTAAAGATTTAGGAACATTTCTGGGCCCAGGTGGGTTCTCGAGCGCTCGCTCTCACAGCACCACAAGCACGCCGACAGCCGGTTCAGATGAAAGGAGTCCAGCCTCCGCCCAACGCAACAGAAGAGGCTTGGCAGAGAGCAGCAAGGAAATCAGGCAGGTCTTGCCTGAAAACACCAAGCGCCCAGGAGAGAGGAATGACTACATTCAAGCTAGGGCTATGCGGTGAAGCAGAGCCGACTGCAGAAGCGGCCACGTTTTTAGGAGGAACGTTTTGCTCTGGAAAGCCTCTATTTAAATACTTCCTAGGACCAGGTCTACAGTGACATTTTTGACCAGGAAAAGATGGAAATAAGAGCTTCAGCTCTCGTGTCTCGTTTCAGTAAAGTGGAAATGCTTCGTTTGGGCTCTGTCATTTCAACTTCAATATTTAAGATATGTTTATACATTTCCCTCTCGGTTTTTTTAAATTTTTTCTCAACACTGTAGGGGGAAAAAAACAAACGCATTTAACTGATTGGGATGAAATGACTCCAGCATTTTCAAACCGAAGTGAGAGGATGATTCCAAGCCCAAATTTTTCGTTGTGCAAGAGGAGAAGCCAAAACTTGCAGTTTTGGAAGAAAAACAAATTTTTAAAAAACCTGTCAGAATTTCCGACAAAACAGAATCCCATTTTCCGACCAGCTGTCGCAGGCTGGGTATCAGCAAAATTTCCTGAGCGAGGGATCCGCTTCTTTGTCAAGTTATTTTCCCAAGGGAAGTGGTGGAAACTGCATTGTGTTTCGGCCGCTTTCAGAGTCGACGGGCTGGAATAGTAGGGAACAATCCTGTACGTTCAGGGCGAGGGACCAAAATAGACTCTCGAGAGGAGAGATGACAAGGCTGAACATTGTGTTTACCTTCTGGAGGGGCCAGTTTGCCCAGTTTGGAATAATAGTTCATCAAGTGCTGCATGGCCAATGGAGGAGAAAAACAACCGCTGCGTTTATTGAGAGAGATTAATTGTAACCGCAGGAACAACCCGGGGAGTCGTTCTGCTTCCTCCAGGGGTCCAACCCATCAAAAGTTCCCAGCTAGATGCTAAGTTTAAACAACAATGGGCCCCATTCATCCGTGCACTGCCGAAGGCTGTAGGAGTTGCACCCAGAGGGAACGGCCCAAGAACAAGGTCTGTTGCCTGGCTGTGCCCATCCTACTGAGGCTGAACTGCTCATGCAGACTAGGAGGCATCTCCAGCGCCCGGCCATGAAACGCCCCTGGCTTTTGCAGCAGCTGTTCCTCCTTGGAGAGTTGTGTGCGAGCTCCCTGCAGGCACAGATTGCTCTCAGCAAACCCCTGCCAAGCAGCTCAGTAAGAAACCGGAGCTGCTCTTAGGAGCCAAGTAGCAAGTTCCTGTAATAAAGGCATCAGCCCTGCCCCTGTGTATCTTGGCAAACAAACCACCCCTGGGAGTCGGTGAGCCTCATCGGCGTCGCTGTTTGAGCTCCTCTGCTGGGACACGTGGAGACATTTAGTGAAGAGAGGCGCCGAGTACCTGCTGGTGGGGGTGCTTTGTGAGCCCCCGGTTGCCTTTCTCCACTGGGCACATCTGGCAGCAAGGGTGGATTGGGCCCTTTGCCCAGACAGAATTCCCCTGTGGAGCTGTTGCATTCATTTGTGTGTTCACGTGGTGCAGACACCCTGCCCTAGGCCCTCGCCCCACCCTGGTTTCAGCTACAGCCGCCTCTTCTTTCCCCTTAATGCAGCCAGGGCTTCATCCTCTCATTTGCAGCATCAGAGGAAAGGGTGCATCTCCGCTGCCCTGGTGCAGGCTGCACAGCAGGACCTCCGGGTTCAGTGTCTGCCCCTGCCTCCGCTTTGCACTTGTGCGAGGCAGTCGGGTGCTGGGCATCACTGTTGTATTTGGCTCCAGAAACAGCTGCTTACTCTGTGCCACGGTGGGTTTGAGTCGTGATCCAGGCTCATCGCTTCCCGTGGGGCGGGGGCCGCCTGTAAAGTATGCTAATGATATTCGCTCAACTCCTACCCAAGTTTGGGTCTCTGTGGTGCTAGACACTGTACAGGCCTGCAATGAGAGCAAATCTTGCCTTGAAGATGCTAGTGTCAATGGGCAAAGAGCAAGAGAAGCCACGAATCATCCCTCCTGTTTGGCAGATGGGGCAATTGGATGCCTGGAGAAAGCAAGTGACTTATCTAGGGTCACGTAGGGGGGCTGGCAGGGAGATGGGGGTTTTCCCCATGGGTTCCTGCCTTCCAGATTCAGGGCTTTACCTGCAAGGTGTCCCCTCAGGCTGGGGGGTGCACGGTGCAATAACTGCCTGCACAGCCAAGGCCTCTCAGCTGCAATTAAAAGAGAAACCCCTGGTCCTGACCTCCGGAAGGACTAGAGCTGTCCAGCGAGCACGCTTATCCCTGGGACCAAACTGGCTGTTCCCGTTCCTATTGTTCCCAGAACAATGGAGTCCTCATAAATTAATTCAAGGGAGAGAGCGAGCGGGGGGGCGGGAAAAATCCTCCATACATTGAAATAGGAGCCCGGGCCAACAAAAGCCAGGAAGCCTGGAGCTGGTGTGCACACGGGCTCACAGACATGGAGAAAACAAGCTGAGTGGCTGGAGCGGGACAGCGGGAGCTGTAACTTATGGATTTCCTGGCTTTCTCCCACAGCGCAGAATAAACAGGACTTTGGTTCAGGAGGAACGGGGACTTTATTTAATTTCCCTTATTTTCTCTTGAAACAAAAAAAAAAAGAGAGAGTCCCCCTGGATTTCTAGGCACCGCCGTGCCGTGGGTGGCCCCGGGGCGTGACGCCTTGCCTCGGGCTGCGCCTGCAAGGCAGCCACTGGAAGCACGGTGCTGGCAGGCAGGAGCAGTGGCCTCTCCTGTGCCTTGTGCTCCCCCGGCCCCAGTCCTCCAGCACCTTCCTCTGCCCTGTGAGCACCACAATGCTGGATGTGCCCTTACTGAGAGCAGAGATCCTGGGAAACATCGCCCCACTGGCTGCCAAGATCAGTGGGAGCAAGGGGCTCCCAAATTACACCCCCCCATTTCCGCGTCGCCATCAAACCCCAGGGCTCTCCACAGGGAGAAGGGAAAATTTCCATCCTTCACTCCCCTTCCCGCTTGAGCCCGTTGCAGGTGCCCAGCCTAGTGCTTCCAGGGAGAAAGAGATGGTGTTTGGCAAGGATAGATGCAATGCACGTGCCCGACGCAGCCCGCTAGGCGCGAGCGGAGCAGCCCTTATCCCCTCTGAAGAACATGTGCACTCGTGTCGAGACCGAGCTTACCTGCCGTGTCCCTTGCTTCCCCAGCTGCCAGTCCCCATCGCCGTCTTCTTCCTGCTGTACAAGGAGAGGCTGGTGCCTTGCCTCAAGAGCAGCAGCCCCCCACTGCTCTCCGCAGACGAGCTGGCGATGGAAACGCGCCCGGCTGCGAGGGACGCGCTTTCCGCTGGGTCACGGGCAGCCCAGCCGGACGGAGGTGAGCGGGGCGGCTCCTGTACCTGCTTCAGAGCAGGGGGGCCAAAGATGGGGCCACCAGCGAGATCCAGGGGAAGGTGCCACGGTGAAGCCAAGCCATCCGACGGGGCGGGCAGAGCACGGGCGTGCAAGAGCCCTGTGAGCCTTGGTGGGTTTCCTTGGCATGTTCCACCCGGTCTCCAGGGCAGGGAGCCCAGGCTCAGCCGGGTCCTGGTGTCTCTTTCCAGCGGTGCGGCTCAGCCCGCGGCTCCGTGGCCTAAGGAGTTCTTGCAGCTGGTGCCTGCTCCTGGAAGCACTGGTAGGTGGGGAGTTTTTCCCCCAGAGCTGGCTCTTTATGCAGCACTTCAAAAGCTTCAACCTAGGTCACTGTGCTGGGCTGTGTCCTTGAACATGGCTGGAGTCGCTCTGTGGGGAAGAGTTTGTGGTCTGAAAAGAAAGGAGAGGGGATGGGAAGGGAAGGGAAGGGAAACAGAGGCAGAGGGAGAAGTGCCTCACTCTGGAGGACACAGCAGGCCAGCGGCAGAGCTGCAGATAAGTCTCCCGAGTCAGTAGCTGCGGATAACTTTTCTAGACTATAGGCAAAAGTTTAGCTGAGTCCAGGCAACATTTCCTCTGATCCTACAGGGGTGAAAGTGTTTCTGTGCATTTGCTGCTGTATTTAAAATGACCAGGAGCTGGGCCCTTATGGCCAGAGGTAAACCTGCAAAACCCTGGGACTTTGCCCCAGCTTCAGGCTCCCACAATGTGGAAGTGCCCCATTCGTTTGGGAAGGCAGAACTTGGGGCTCTTAAGTCCCTGCTGCACTTGCTGGTGCGAGGAGAAACAAAGGGGAAGCAGATCACTAGTGGGACTAGGGGAATTTCAAAATGCTTTTAGCCCTCTGATGGTGGCAGTCGCACAAGCAGGAACACGTCTTTCCTCGCAATGAAGAGAGCAAAGGGATTGACTCCAAGGCAGAGGGAACTAGGGGCAGGGAGGGGAAGAGCGAGGAAGCACCACAGGGAGGGGGCGGGAGTCTGCACGGCCAGACATGTGCGAACTCCAGCAAAACGCCCCAGCGGAGAGGTTGTGAGCCCAGTAACACCGTGCTCATTGCGAGGGAGAGCTCAGGGCTAGGAGCAGCTATGCCCGTGGAAAGCCCAGCTCTGCTGCATGGCAGCCTCGGCTAGTAAAATCCGCTGGTGAAGTGTAGACATGGCCCGTCTAAGCAGGGTCCAAGCATGCGAGCACTCCTGCCCTGATCTCGGATGCTGATGGAGACTTTCACTAACGAGCACGTGCTCCGAGGACAGGAAGGGGCGCCACGGTCTCATGACTCAAGGTTGCTGTTGCCCGTTTCTGCAGACGGCCATCTCCGCACCTTCGTTCTTTCCCCAGTGCCTGTTTGATATGGTCTAATCCCAGAGATTGACTTCTCCGGGGCAAGGCCAGCTGCTGCTGCGTGATCGTACAAAGGGCAGCGGTGGGGCCCTGAGCTGCATTCAGAGTCTGGAGTCAGTCCTGCCATGGAAACTGTGGGCCCCATCAGCTCTGTCCTTGGGCTGTCTGCCCCGAGCCAGAGGTGAAATGCGCAGACCGGAGTTGTTGCTTGTTTGAAGGAGAGCAATCACAGCTCCGATGGTATTTTGGGAGCCCTTTTCTGAAATGTCAGTTTTGATCCCGATTGGGCCCAAAGCACAAGCTGCTGAAACAACAGCTCAGCAAGGCAGGATGCTTCTGAAGTGCTGTAGAAAGTCTAGCCCCGTGCGTTTGCCGTGCCCTACAGAGCCCTGAGGGATCCCTTTGTTCCCTTTCATTGTCCTGGAGCAGATAACGCAACAAATGCCCTGTGTGTGCCAGAGAAGCCTGGCTGGACTGATTTCCACCTAAGCTTTCCATTGTTTTTCACCCAGGGCACAACGACTTATTTAGCTGCTGCCAAAGCAAAAACTTCCGAGGGGCTTCTTATTCCTACTTTGCCGTGCACATCACGGGGGCCCTGGTCCTCTTCATGACAGACGGGATCACGGTAAGTCCCTGAAGCAAACCTCGGTCCGTTCTTTCCACGCCGAAGCAAAGCTACCTGCTCTCTCCCCCCAGGGGCTGGGTCTCCAGTGTGTCGATGTGGCAGTGACGGCCAGGACAGCAGCAGGGTGGGCACCCAGGTAGCTTGCACACTGGTAGGCATCAAGCCATGCCAGGAGGGAGCCATGCCAGGAGGAGCACTAACCCAGTGCCCGGCTGCTGAGCCTGCTTCTCACGAAGGTTTTGCACCTGGCATCAAGCCCTGTGCTGCCACAGCTGGACTGCCCGCAGTACCAGAGCGGGCTCCTGCACGTCCGCACAACGGATCAGCGTAAGCCTGAGGGAGGAATCGACTGCAACGACCCAGCCGTATCTCAGCAGTTGCATCCTTGCCGTGGCTGCCGGACCTGCTCTCTGGCAAGGCTCCCGACTCGACCTCCTAGAGGTGCTAAGCTGGGGAGTCGGCCCATGGCATGCGTCTGGTACGGTGGGACCGTGCATTCACTCTGGGCTCCTAAGGGCCCCTTGCCTGCCTCGGTCCATGCGGTCACTTTGGTCCCAGAGTTGTCAAGTGCGGGCGCGTGACCTGGATGCCCAGCCGGATACGCTTCAAGGTGTCCCGCTCAAAGAGCAGGTGTTTAGCGCTGCTTCAAGCCTGCCCCATTTGAGTTGCCTTGGGTCCCCAGAGCAATCATGCTGCTATTAATACGTGCAGAGATCTGACCCTTCTCCTGCAAGGAGCTAGGCCTGGGAGGTGCAAAGGTGCTGTCCGTTTTTTCTGCAGGGGGAATACTCTGGGTTCATATACAGCTACGCCGTGGAGGAACCTCTCTCGGTGGGACATAAGACGGCCGGCTACCTGCCCAGCCTGTTCTGGGGATTCATCACGCTTGGCAGGCTCATCTCCATCCTGGTGTCCTACAGAATGAAGCCCACAACCATGGTCTTCATAAATGTGGTACGGCGAGCTCGACTATCACCCTTTGCATGCTTTAGATTTAGAGGGGTAAGACATCCCGAGCCGATTCTGCCCCCAGGTTGCTGTAGCTAACCTAGCGCAAAGAGGCTGAGAGTAGATGACAACGCAGAAGTATACAAACCACTGATTTGGGCTGATTTTCATGGATTTGAAAGCAAGAAAGAGCCCGACATGTTGGAAAGCAGTACAAGTGTTAAGCGAAGCAGTTGTCATCTTAATTTACTGGCATGGTAGCGTACGGCAGGGGAATCAAATCCTTAATTATTTCAGTGCAGCCCATCATACCTGCTGCAATTGTGATTCTAGTGCCCCTCAGCTCTGTAGCAGTAGTGATTTAAGTAGGAGCCCCCCAGCTTGTATGTGCTGTTATCCAACTGCTAGGCAGCTTAATGATGACAAATGCAAACTAGTGCCGCCTGGAAGAAATAATTTTAACAGCTACCTGTATTTTTGCTGGGTCTAAACAAAGTGTAATCGCTTACAGACAGCGTAGGCAGTTCGGTGAAATGCTGCGCTCAGCATACAGCTGTGGTTGCAGAGCAAGCTTTGCAGGGACGCAGGAAGAGGTGGACACAAAATACTGTCGCTGGTATTAGTGCTGCGCATTCCTCTACGACAGTGTTTTTCAACCTGGGGTCCATGGACCCCTGGGGGTCTGCAGACTATCCAAGGTGCCCATGAAAGATGGCTATCATCAATCAAAAGTATGTGAGTGCTCACACTTACAATTCAAAGGGGTCCATACCTCCAGTCAAAATTTCCAAAGTAGTCTGGCACCTCCATTCAAATTTTTTAGAGGTCTGTAAATGAAAAAACGGTTGAAAACCATTGGTCTGCAGTACCGTGGTAACTATAACACAAATCAAAAAGGATAGAGCAAAAATGGCATGAAAGTCACAGACAGATGACAACAGCTATTATACAGGTGAAAAGATACAGAAATGTTTTGGTTAGAAGGAGAGGTCCATAACTTGAAGGAGTACAACCCTGTCCCAGTTACTTGTCCAGCATGGCGATACTAGCACTTTCTTCTGAACTGCGTCTCTGGACATGCGGCATAATCGTTCCCAGGAGCAAGGGCTGGGTGTGTTGGCTGGTGCTGATCTGGGGGTCATTGCCAGACCTGCAGGACTTGTTGGAAGTTTTGCCACTTGTTTAATGGGCGTTGCCCACGGCTGGAAAACTACCTGCCTCTTTGACTTTGAAAGCCTTGAATAATGTCTGCTGTAGTGCTGTCAGCTGTTGTAACGAAACATTAATTTGGTGTTTAGGTTCTTGACTGTTTTGTGCGTGCATGTTTGGGTTCCTATGTATCCATCACTCAGTCCCCAAGGAATTAAGGGAAAAAAACCTCCTATAGTGGTAGGCTGGGATTACAAAAATGTGCGAGCTCCCTCTGCTGGACTCCAGGGAGCTGCACTGACTTGGGTCACACTTGCAGGCAAATAAGGAAATAGCAAAACATTGCTTTTAAACTCCATTAGAAATGAAGCAGCCTCAAATAAAGGGGAGAGGGCAAGCAATCCATTCTTCTCCTCATGTCTGTAAGGTCTTGCTACTTGCGTCTCACCTGGGAGCCTGCTGTATTTAGGCCACAAGGGTGGTTAAGGCACAGATGCTGAGCAGCTCCCAAGTGCTACGGAGAGCACGCCCAGAATGAAGCCTGATAAGGACGATCCGGCTGACTTCCAGGTTTCCAAAATGTGCTCAACTGCCCCTCATCCTTTGCCCATACAAAGTGAGAACAAATGATTGACCCAAGTCAGACAGGAGCTGCCTGAACCATTTACTTCCTCTCTAGCTGTTGAGCCTGCTCTTCCAGCAACAGAGATCCTTTCCGTCTGCATGGCCTGTTACACATTTCCTTTCCAGTTCCCTCCTTAATTAAACACCCCAGCACCCCGACCACACTGCTCCCTGTGTTTCCTGGAAGTGACTCTGAGCTTATGTTGTTGCAGGTCGGGGTGCTTGTAACTTTCCTCCTGCTCCTGATTTTCTCCCACAGCGTTCCCTTCCTGTTTGTGGGGACAGCATGCCTGGGCCTGTTCCTCAGCAGCACCTTCCCCAGCATGCTGGCCTACACCGAGGACATCCTGCAGTACAAAGGTAAGCAGATGCGAGAGAGGAGCCCTGCACCCTGTGTTGCTTGAACAACCCCAGGGGAGGTGCAGTAAAAGGACCCCAGGCAGCAGTTTCAAGGGTAGAGCAAGCTGGTGAGCTGCGTGTGGACAGAAAGGGCTGATCTGTACAGGCCTAGACGCGTGGCAGAGCAGGCACTTAGCTCAGTGGTAGGCTGCTAACAACTGAAGGGGGTCCTGGAAACCTTGCGGGTGCTTCCAAGATGCACGGCTCCAGGGCAGCTGCATCATGTCCCAGTCATGGAACGGTGTCAACTGCAGTGATGGGAACCTTATTCGGTTTAGGAAAGCCACTGAGCTTCAGACACACAGGAAATCATGTGCTCTAGCCAGGAGTTGGATTACACACGGCTGTTACCAGCCTCCATGCCATGAGGCAACCACAGCACCTGGCTCTTTTCACCGAGGTGGGATACAGTGAAGGAGCAAAGCCAATGGAGGTAACATCAGTGCCTGCACAACCACCTGGGCTGAGCAGATGAGGAACCTGGGGGAGATGTGGCTGCAGCTGTTAGCACGCAATGCCTTCTTTTGCACTACTGTGTAAAGATGCTCTTGGCCAGATCTGACATTACAATTTACCACTCGTTTCTAGGCTGTGCCACGACGGTGTTGGTGACTGGCGCCGGCATCGGAGAGATGACGCTACAGTTACTGGTGGGGTCGGTAAGTGCAGAAGGGAAAGCGAGAAACTTGAAGGGAACCACAGAGAGCTGCGTTCAGGAGGCTGGAGTAAGACTCGCATTTGCAACAGCTCTGGGAGAATCTGTCTCCGAGGAAATGTAGGAGGGAGGCATTAGCTCAAGACTACCAGCAGCCCTTTTTAGCAATTGCTGTATGGTGCTACCTTCTTCCTCGCTGCAGAGGGGTTTCAGTGTTAACGGCAAAGAAAGAGGCTTTTGCATTCTTTAAGTTTGTATACGAAATGGAGCAACTACTCCCACAGTCTGCCATCTTGGGTTCTTTTAGGCCTCTACCCACTTCTGTTATAGCAGGTGTCTTGTTACCACTACAGCTGTGAGGTCCCCCCCCCCCCATTCAGTGGTGAAAATTTAGTCGCTAGTCTGAAATACAATGAAGGAACGGCTAGCCAGCAATGGCAGAGACCCAGCTGCTGTCAGGTCGCGCTGGGGCCCTTTCCCACAGAAGCCGGTGTAACTTTGGTGGGGATAACAACCTGACCCTGGGAGAAAAAGAAACACTACGTCATCTTGAGCCGGGAGCCAGGTCTTAATGAGAATGCTGCCTTTTTGTCTTATAAGCATTCATGTCACATAGGGATGCTTGCAAACAACATCTAGATTGATATATAGCAAGACTCTGTCTACCCAACCCATCTCTTCCTGAGCCTGAGAAAACAGATGGGGCTTGGTGCTTGCCCTGGGGGTCAGTAGGTTGGACTCCACGTCCCGTGCTGAGAGAGGCAGAGTTAAGGGTCTTCCTGTATTCACAAGGGACAGGGCTGGTTCAGGCAGGTATTATAACCCAAACAGCTGCTCTTCCCCCCGTGCTCAGTGGGACCTGCTGTCCCTTTCTCAGCTGTACTGAAGACCCCCATTTCTTTTTGCTGCAGATGATCCATGAGCAGGGCAGCTACAGTTTCCTGGTCTGCGGGATGATCTTTGGAGGTTTGGCCTTTACTTTCTACGCTTTCCTCCTGTTTTTCCACAGGATGCACCCCAAGCCCTCATCAGGTAAGAAATGGCAGCACTTAACCCTGCTTCAAAATGAGAGGAAAAGTGACCTGTGCCTTAGCCTAGACCAGGCGCGCAGCAGTCCAAGCAAAATGCAAGGAAATGTTTATTCTGCTGCTGCTTCCCGTTCCCTCTTCCTGCTTTGACTTGCCCACAAAGCCCTGGCAGCCACACGCCTGCGTTTGCTTTCTTTGCTATGAGGAGGAGAGGAGGCGTGTTTGTGGGGTGGGGAGGAACAGCAGAATATGAGTTGATGCTGAGAAAGAAACTAGGCTGAGCAAATCCTGGTAAAGCTGTACAGTCTCCCAGCCAAACCCAGGGATCAAGGTCTTTCTTGCCTACAAACCCAGGCAATGCCAATCCTGCTCTTTCTTGCCTAGGATCCCAGGCAATGGCTCCAAGCCAGGACTGACAAGGGAGGTCTCATTTATTACCTTGCTTGGCCTGGTCACTACCTACTTCAGTAGTTCCAGCTTTCTACCATCTCTTATGCTAAAGTGACAGCATTGGCTCATCCCTTAAGAGTTGAGGATAGAAACAGGACCCTGCTTTAAAACAACCCCCCCCTCCCCTTACTTTTCATGGTCCAGCAGCAGGGACCTCTCAGGACTGAGGGCTCAGCGGAAGAAAGCAGAAGGGCGCTGTGCTGCTCCTGCTCAGAGAAGAGCTGTTGTGTAGTTCAGCTCCATCCTCTGTAGAAGCAGACTCAGATAAACCGTATCAGCAAAGTTGGTGCAGAATAAACACAGGAGCCCAGAATGAACAGATGGTGTGCTTTGAGTTCAGCCCCTACCTTATTTCACAAAGTCTTCCCCTTAATAGCACTGGACCGGCCACTCTAAGCGGTGCTGCAAAGAGCGCACAATAGGGCAGGAGTTCTCATCCCTATGGAGGAAAATGCATGAGCTTTGATTTTTAATGGATGTTAGGATTAAACAGACTGATTCACTTGTCAGTGCAATATTCCTAGGTGTGTAATCTTGATTTGCAGATGCAGATGCCTCACCTGACAAGCCAACAGTGACAGATGACTCTGGACTTTATCAGCAATAAGGCAGCCCGGATCTAGATGACGGTTTGTCTATATTAGCAATAAACACCTGCAAACAATTGAGCATTATTTATAAGGATGATTTCACATTGTGGCTAAATTGCCCTTGTGTTCTGCAATCAAAAATCAAAGCCAACAGCCACCTTCCAAGACGAAGAACAGCAGGATGTTGCTGATGTCTCAGACTCGTGCATTCAGGAAGAATACAGAGCAGCGGACTGAAACCAGGCACCTATGTCCTAGGAGGATGACAGAACAAATCTTGTAAGATGATTTCCCAGCTTCTGCCAAGAACAAGATGGGGGTTCTGCATCTGTCCCTAATGCACACGTAGTTTGAGGTATCCCCTTTGTTCAGGTCACTAGATTTCTTGGATGCTGGAGAATTTCTCTGTCTCCACAGTCTTGATGACCAAACAGCATCCTCTAAGCATTACAGAACCACCTTCAGCAAACTGCTGCACAGAGCAGCACAACCTTCAAATGGCCATTCCCTTTGGGAATGCAGGCACGCACTCCTAGCAGGATCTGGCGATATTTTTGCACAATGGGTAGTTGTTATATATTCCACGGTACCAGCTCTGTTTACCAAGGCAGTCCTAAATCAACAGGCTGCAGCAGGCTGAGTATTTAACTCATTAATTACTGCAGCAGATGAAAGAATGAGTTACAATGGTTTACTTTGCTCAAGTCATTAAGTTAGCTGCTACAGTGTCTGTCTGTAAGAAGGCTGGAATTGAAACTTCCATCTGAAATGGGAGCAGAGGGGATCCAGCCTCCAGCTGTTTGATCTGTGCAATCCCTACTAGAAAAGGTGCCTTCCCTGAGGTACTGCCGAAACCCAGCAATGCTGTTACAACCAGGTGATAGCCTTGAGGAAAGGACTTTGATTGGGGGAAGGAGTGGGAAGAGATGCATCTAACATTAGTTCAGCCGGACTCGTTTTTGCTCCCAACTGCTGTATGAGGTTGTACATATGTAAGTGTGTATATACAGCAATGTTAATTAAAGAAGTGATGGATTGCTATATTCTCAATAGACTGAGCATGACTGACGAATGTGTCTTCTGGCCAAGCAGTAGTGGCTGTGTGTGAACTGCAGGTTCTCTCCATTCCTCTGCATCTCCGGTCTGAATTGCTGCTTGTGGCAGGCTGCCATGAGAATGGTACCAGTGGCGTCCAGGTTTCTCAAACTTCAGTCCATGCAACAAACCCACCAAGTCTGCACGACTCCCTGGGCTCTAGAACGAGCCTCTTGCCTCCTGCCTTCCCTTGAAAGCACTGCTTCTTGTGAGCCTAGGTTGTGGGATGAAGGCTAAACCCAGTTAAGGTGAATGGATGTGAAAAGGGTTCCCCACAGGTGTCTTCCAGGAGGAACAGCTTTTACCCAATGGTTTTGGCTGCTGTTTTTTTTCAGTTCAGGAAGGCAATGTAATTCCTTTGCGTCACCACGTGGTGCCACCCTCATGCTACATTTCTGCAGGGCAGGAGAGCAGATCTTGGCAACTGTCCAGCCTTCACCTGCCTTCATACCCAGCAGCTGAGACTAGAAAAAAAACAGAGCACTGCAAAGGCTCTGACGGGAGGAAAATCCTTATCCTAGCAGAGGGGCTCAAAGAGAAATCCTTCCCCACTGCCAGAGCACAGGTGCTCACCACTCATCTGCCTCCAGGGAAAGAAGTTAAGTAGCTTTCTCCACCCATCCAAGCCATGCCACGCTCCTATACAATACAGGCTTAAGTCTCTTCTCAAGTGAGAAGAGATACTAGCTGTACCCAGGGCCATGACTGCACAAGGCAGACAATGGCGGCTACAGTTAGGTACTCCACAATAAGCACCACTCAGCCATGGTGGAATAAACGACCTTGCACTTATCGCAAAGCAGCTGATGCTTTCTAAGTAACATTGCACCCAGGCTTTGCCTGTGGTAACCTATTTGTATGTCCAAGCCCAGCGTCTTAGCCTGCTTCTGCTGCTGTGCAAAAACACTTACCACAAAGCAACATTTCGCCTTCCCTTCCCCGACCCGTGGCAATGTAAATCCACCACTTTATCTTCAAATTCTTAAGCACACTATTTGCTGGAGAACTTCCTACCTGGAGGGTGACAGCTGGCAAAAGGACCGTGTAATGCTACACACCTGGCAACATCAGCTGGGTCTTTCCCTCTTGTGCAAGCCATAGGGAAGCCAGCACCTCTGTGAACAGACAGGGCAGCTCTGGTGAGGAGCACTCTTGTGATCAGGGTGTTAACTGTATTGTCTCTGCTGCACTTGTAACTCTCATTTCCTCTACAGAAGAGAAGAGCAGCAAGTTCAGGAACTTTTGTTAAAAATATTTATTTAAAAAAATACAATTGTTTTGCATGTCTGGTTGCACATCTCTCAACATGACTGACTTGAATAAATTCGCTATAATGCTTTTTAAAGCCAGCTTGCATTATTATACAAAGCAAACCCCTCTGTCAGTTCTTACACAAAATAGTTCTTTTAACCAGCCCCCGCCCCATTTTTTAAAAAAAGATTGCCGTACATTTATTTATTTTTTGCACAACATTTGAAGCCATAGGAAAAAAAAATAATTATAATCACCTGATTTCTCAGGAAAGACCTTCATGACATTTGCATGTACAAAAGCCAGCACATGGATCTTTAAAACAATATTGGTTAAAATCTGCAGCGTCATCACATGGCACTTCCTCAGACTGATCCTGCAGCTTAAGAGTTTAAGACTAATTTGGCCCTCCAAATTCTTGTCAAACCTGAAATCCACTTGGAGAGCTTAGTACCTGCTCTACCAGGACCCAAATGGAGTCAAATTATATTTTGACGAATTTGATGGCATTTTAACATGCTGAAGGTCTCCCTAATCTCTTATGCTGGGAGGATAAATAAAAGCAGATTTAGTAACACTGAACAGTTATTCAAAACTTTGGCTATTTATGCACTTGCATTACATACCAGCATTGTTTTCTTTTAAACACAATGGCATTAAGATACTAGATATTATAGAAGGTACAGTTACCAATAAGAGAGAGACTGAGAAACTACATTCTCCCCAGTTACATTTATCCTAGTGTAATCAGAGCACCAGGACAATGCAAGGTTGCCGTATTTATCCAACACTGAGAGATAGGACAAGCCTCGGATGTAGCAGAAATTAGCTTTAGCAGTTGACTCGGTACAAAATTAAAGTGCTATTCTAGTCTAGAAAGAATAACTGAAAATGGCATGCGTTTCCCAGGCCCCAGATTCTGAATCTGGGGAAAAAAAGATTTTCAGTCACCGACATTTGACTCTACACAGCCAGCTGAGTCACAGGGAGCAAACCGGATTGTACTCTGAGTTTAAAAATCAAGTTTGAGGGTACCAGCTGGCCTTGTGCTGTACCAGTTCACTATCAGGGAAAGCCCTAGGGCCGGGCTGGTATATGCAGCCACAAGGTGAAAAGAACCCAGCTCTACTTTCCAGTCTGAGGTTGCAAAAGGTTTGGGGGGGGGGGGGTGTTAAACCCTGTAAATAAAGCGAAACTTGAAAAGCTTCACTGAGCCTATGCTTGTCCAATTACTCCCATTTAGAGTCACTTTGCAAAGTTGACCTGCACTTTAAAAAAGTACAGAGAAGGAACTGCATAATGTTACCAGAGCTGATCAGATTGCTGATGCACCCCCACATCAAACACTGCACCCCCTTCAACTGAGCCCTTTAGAGTAAATTAAAAAGGCTACAGAGCCAGCTACCAAGGTGGTGGAAGTCAGAGCAATTGCCCGGAAGTCAGGGCAGCTGTTCGGTTTACTGACATCTCACCAATACTATTCAAAACCTCTATTTAGATGGCATCAGCGCCCCAGTTCTCAGCCTTCCCAAAGTCTCCTGCTCATTAACTATCCCTGATCGGAGTTGTTTCCCCGCCTCAGAGCATTTCTGGCTGCCCTGATACAAGCCTGTGGAGATAACCAGTCCTCAGTCCTCACTGTACACATCACTATGCAGTTTTCTTCTTTATTCATCTCTATCGCTAAGAATATACGTCTCTGCTATAAACACAAAAGGTAAGGGAGAGGGAGCATTAAAATGTGCTACTGTACCTATCACAAAGCACTGTGACGTACATAAGGCCATCTGGTAACACTGCAATAGAAATACAAACGAGTTTTTTCAAAGGGAGCTTTAGAATACTACTATTTTTCTTTTTTCTTACTACAATGTATAACCTCAACAATGTTTACAGAGAAATAACATCAGAATCTAGTACATCTTATATAAAACTCTGTGCAACTGAACAATAGCAGAACAAAAAGTCAAGACAAGTCTATAAAGCGGTTTCAACGCCTGTAGATTGAAGGCGTACTAGCCCAAAAAATTACAAACAGCTCAAGGCGCCTACAAGCAAAACTGGGCATTTTAACCCACCCCTCCCCCAACCGCTCCCAAACACACAGAGTACAAATTTAGAAACCATGCAGAGGCTGTCCAAAACACCTTCCTATATGAAAAAGCCTGACAATTAGAACTTCCAGTTACCAGTATAGTGCTACTTGAAAGTACTGCTCAAGGACTGAACTGGGCTACAACCGAATACCTGCCATATTTTTCCGGTCCACACTGCTTACAGTGAAGTCAGTGTCACCACTGCGAGCCCCCTGTTCTCCGGAGGGTCAGAATGATGCGGCTGAGATGAATCTTCTTCTGCAAAGTCTCAACTGAGAATATTTTTCTAAGTTTTAAAAGAAGCAACTTACTTAGCCAAATTCAAGTTCCATGAGCATCAAACTAGACCAGTGACCACTTTAAGACACTTTCTGGGAGATTTACATCAGATCAGATGTTTAAAAAAAAAAAAAAAAAATTGACAAGCACTGAATATGTAACATGGCAAAATGGATTTCAGTTCTGCTTTCTACTAAACACACAAAACTTCAAATGTGCAAAACCCTTAAAAAGTGGCAACTGCAAAGTGCAGTACTTATCCTCAATATATATTTTAGACATTATCTGCTACAAGTCTGGAAACTAATAGAGAATGAATCTATGTCCCTCAAAAAGTGTGTGTGTGTGATGCGTTTTGGTAAGTACAAAGTTATTCCAGTCTCAATTAAACATGTATAAAAAGCAAGACCAGGTCCCAAAACTGTCAAAAACTGTATAGTTACCGAGGTGGCTGGAGTAGCCATCAATCAGCTGACATATTTTACCTTCTTTTGATGGGAGGTTGAAAGGAAGTCTAATAATCAAATGAGTTATTTTCCTGGCTTTTGTAGAACCATCTGAGTTAAAGGCTGACGTCCCGTCTTAACCGTCATGAGGGAGGGGAAACTGAATAGTCTGCAAGGGTTTTTTGCTCCTTTTCCTTACCTGGTGCCACAGTTTAAAGCATTGTTATGGTCAGGAAACCTGTCCCGTAAAGAGGATGGAGATCCCACGTGGAATGCGTCCCTCCCATGTCAGCCTGTTCATTGTACAAGACAAACCCACAGCATTTCTAACGTCAAGCTCTGGCTATCTGAAGATCGAGTTCTGTTCTTTCCGCTTCACATGGCATCAGAGAGACAGCCAAGAAATTCAAGCAGCGAGTCTGCTGATGATGCACGAGGCAGAGTGCAATGCTGCTTTCCTTCCTGCAGCTACAACGGCTCTGGGGTGTGCTAAAAGTTGGTAAATCGGGGAGGAGGAATACGCTCACAAGGATCCGCCTGGCCAGAACCATCCTTCAAGAACGCCGACAAAAATAACCGTCTCAAACATACCCGTGATGCAACCAGGAATCCCCTCAACCAGCCAGCTCTCTGCTGCGAACCGAGAGCTCCTATCCAATGAAGAGACTGTGTGAAAGAACTGCATTAAAACCCTAAGCATAAAAACACTGGTCACTGCTTTTCCTCTTGTAATCCTCCTTTGACTGCCACAGTATGAAAAGGATTGGTATTTAGCATTTTACGTGTTAACCATTACTTATGCCACTGGCACTGACCAAATGCTTCCGCATCAAACAGAAATTTCGTCAGTCCCCTTCAGGATAAGCAGCAGCCATCACATTCACCATCACTACATTAAATCACCGTTAAAACCATTTCACTAGACTGCCGCTTTTGAGCGGCTCCTACTGCACCTTTTTAAAGCATCTGGAATCAACTTCCCAAAGACCACGGTTGCACGAGTGATGGAAGTTCAACCTTGCTGCTGCTGCTGCTGCAGGATGGGCCCTGGGGTTTCTCTCCAGCAGACAAGCTGTGCGCTGTGCCTCCGTCTTTAAGCAAGATAATGGGATGTATTTGGTAGCCGTGAGACAAAAAGAAATGCAAAACTCTAGCACTCTTGGTTCAGAGATGATACCTTTTATTAGAGCAACTAAGAAGCCACAAAAAACTATCACCTCCGAACCAAGAGTTCTTGAGTTTTGCATTTCTTTTAGGCAAGATAAAGCACACAAACCTCATATCTCAGAGACCCCAAACTACATGGATTTCTTATGCATGAGAACCAAGGACAGAAACAGAGCAAAATTCTTTGAGAGATCCATAAACCCAAATAATCAAATGTGAATGTCTGTCAATCTTGACAACATTCATTAGCTACTGAAACGGTCTGATTTCTACTGCACGCTTACCAAGCTAGCCTCGTGATACAAGTGAGATGCATCTTGTAAACAAGCACATATTAAAACTGAAAATAAAACGTTAAATTGTAGAGTAAAATGTGATTACATATAAAAATGCTATAAAAATAGTAGCAAAAAAGATCATTAAAAGTAGATACATGAGTGATACCTACTAGATCATCAGATCATCTAGATACCTACTAGACCATCAGAACTGGAGGCTTCTGAACGCAGCATTGGAAAACCTCACTTGAGTGGATCCGAGTTCTAAATTTGCCTTCACCCAGAGAATTGCAGAGTTATTTTAATCACGTCCTCGTATAACATTTTGATTTGTTGCAGAAGTGCTTGCAGTAAAGTCGAATGAATGACAGAGATCCTTGCCAGGGTAACACGTGGCCCTGGTTTTGAGAAGTGATTGTGTTGCATAAAGGAAGATATATGCATATGAGCGACTGTCACTGAGGTTAAACTGAACACACAAAAAGGCCAAAAAGAATGCATCTATGTGCTAGGTATCTCCGAGGCTGTGAAATTGTAGCAGAGAGAGAAATTATCCCAAGGCCCTGAATGCCAAGGCCCTTCGCAATGCACGTCCCATTCAGAAACGCACTGATGTCAAAGCCCTTTGATATTCGGTATATAATCAAGAGTTCTGGAATTCAAGGACTCAGTCTTTCCTTGCTTCCCAACCGACTGCAAAACACAACCCGAACTAAGGATGGTGCACGAGAACTAGATTCAGCAACTACCTCTGAAGACCAATTTTCAACACAAGAGCATACAGTCTCAAGCGGCCCTTCTGCTGAACAGACAACCTCCTTCTGCGTTCCCTTCTGCCTCCCTCAGACTGGGATTGCCCTCCCTGCAGGCAAGTGGATACGGAACAAATTGGATTCCTCCAGCGGTAGACCATGCCACATACACCACCTCCCTCAGGATGCCCATCTCCAGCTGCCGGGAAAGTGGTGGGAGTGACACCCATGGAGATTCAAGCCTCCTAAGAGAAAGGAGCAGATATGGCAGAGGCGGCGGCAGGGCAAGCTCCATCCATGACTGTGCAAGGTTATTATGCAGCAGCAACTGCAATATCCTGCAATAGCCATTTTTGTTACCTTTTAGCCAACAATGCACAATGGCACTATAAAGCCTTAAATAAAATAAAAGCCCCTCATTAAGAACAAGTAGCAGGAACCGGCAAGATCACCCTGAAGGAAGCTGGGAGGGTAGAAGAGACTCACAGAAAGTTACACCTACGCCATGTGTTGTCAGGAATGTTCCTATCCCAAACTGTTGACAGTCGTGTCCTTGTCAATAAGTGTGTGTTTACAAGCCATCTCACTAGTGAGGCAACATGTACAAAACCAAGTCACTTGTTTAATAGTCATCTGGGAAGTCACGATAGGGAAAAACTAAGCAAACTAGCTTCTCCTCAGTCACCTCTGCCTGCTGCCATCCAAGGATACCTGCTGACTGAACAGCTCTAAAAAGGAGATCTTTTTCTCAGCAGTGGTTAGGGGACAAGAGTCTTCTCAATGGCATGTCAAGAAGTAGAAAATCCCAAGGGGGCAAAGTAACATCCAATGAAGACGTTATTCGCCAATAATCAAACAACACAGTGCCCCCACCCCGTCCCAGCCACTGCACTGCCGAACCCACCGTGGCCACACTTCCCGTTGAAGCTGCAGAGATGGCAGCACTCTACTGGACCGAGTGAACCTAAAGACTGCCAAAATGGGTTTGCATTTAGTTCTCTTGCACACACATACTGAACATTTTATAACCCACAAAAAAAAAAGGGTAGGTGAGAAAGTGCGAGCGCACACCCACACACAGGTATACTTTAAACAAAGAACCTCGGCTTGTCTTCAGGGGCACAGGAAGAAGGAAGCAATCATGCTACAACTCTAGTGCTCATGACTTTTTTTTAAAAACAGAATCCTTATTCTGCAATGCCACCCCCCAGGCATCACACTTACTGGGCATAAACTTGGCCAGCCTAATACAACCATCAAAAGTGCTGCTAATTATATATAGATTATATCTATATAAATCTATATCTATCTAGATATAGATATAGATATATACACACGCACACCTATATACACACACAGGCATACACACACACACTTCTTTTTTTAGAGCAGGCACATAAGCCACTACATGTAAACCCACAAATCCCAGATGCTTGCTCTCAATTACTACCTGCAGCTCTCTTTCTGCATGACTACCTTAATAACCAGTGAATATTGCACATTGTCATGTTAAGAGCCAAGGGCTTGTGACTTCTAATCACTACCTGCTGATGTCCAAAACTGGAAGCAGTAACGTGCTTTAAAAAGCAGGCTGCTCACTACCTCTGCTGACTGTCTGCCCCTCCCTGACGCTAGGCATATTCTTTTACTTGTATTGGGCAGGGGTGTTTAATATCCAGTTCCCAAGGGTGATGTATTAAAAGATGAACAATACGGGGTTACGTTTCAATGCTAGCATACAACAGGCCACTTGTACCACATTAAGTCTTGTAAGTGCTCACACAGGTGCATACATGTACACACACACACACACACACACACTTAAGAGCTTGCAAAAAGTGCCAACTTGAAAGTCCTGGAGATTTAAGTCCTCTGTTCATCCAAAGGACAGGTGCGATACAGAAAGTAGCGCTGCAAGTGTCCCTCACCTCCACTCTGGAGTAACCGCTCCCATGATCATTCAGTCTTCAGCATCTAAGACAGCTAACAAGGATGCCAATCAGAGGGCACTGTGGTGCCCCCCGGCATTTCCAGTGGACATGCTAGCCAAAAGGTCATTTGAGGCCACCAAGTCATTGCACGTACATTGACAGCAAATGGAAGCCGTTGCCTGACAGCTGCTGGATGACAGACCCAAAAGGGTATAAATCCCGATGCCCAAACCCTGAGACATCCCATTAGGAGGCACAGAGCAGGAGGCAAGAGGGCTGACACTCTCCCTTCCTGTCTCAGCTCCTCCACAAAAGGCTGGCGGAGGTTTTCATTCCAGGTGCAAATCTCACTTCACGAATACTAAAAAACAGCTCCCAAGAACACTGACAGCAACCCCCGCAGGCGGCCACCTGGAGACCATGCACGCCTGGACCTTCATGCTGATGCAGCTTTGTTTGTTCCCTACTTTAGTGCCATACACCAAACCTGTGCGTCTTAGTTATCGACACTGCCTCAGATGAAAAGCAAAGCTCTAAACTAGAACCTGAGACGAGAGCTGGGGCAAGTGGGAGGGAAGGCTCTTCTGTTTTGGGTACCACACTGGTAGGAAAAGAGCAGAACCGTAGTGTTCTCTCTCATTAAGGTCTCCAACGCAGCAGCAAGACAGCAACCTCACCCAGTACCCAGACAACCCCCACCCCTAGAAACCAGCTACTGCTCAAAAAACCTTTTCGCCGCCAACGTCCAGGCTTTGTGCAGATGTGGAGGACCAGGAAATAGCTGGCTCTTAGCATTCAAACAATTCCAGCACCCCAAACAAATTCATCCCATTCCCGTTCGTCTCCAAGCCCTGCTTCCTCACTCCAGGCCTGGGGGGGGAATGGAGGCATGTCAGTGCCAACCAACCCAAGAGAGGCAGACTTGCTGCCCAATTGCCCGTGTACAACCCCAGCTAGAAAGCGTCCGCTTCTCACCCCCCCCATCACTAAGTACATCCTTTAAAATGTCTCCCAGCGAGATGAGATTTTTTTTTTTGTTACAGCAGATGGGACGTTAGCTGTTCTGAGGCTGTGAAAGTTGGCAGACCCATGGAAGAGCTGCATTCAGACCCCCTGACCACGCATTTCTTGGAATACCAGCTTCACTCACAACTGTTCTTCATCTCATCTAGCAGGAGTGGCAGGAGAACGGAGGGTTTCCGGGGTCAGAGAGAAGAGACTTCTTTGACACCGTCTGCTGCAATCAACGCAGATCCAGTCACTGCATCACTGACAGAAACTCCCTTTAGTCAAAGCAAAATAAAAAGTCTTCTTAACCAAAGAGGGAGAGAAAAGTCTGTGGAGCCTGGACTCCAATTAAGGCGTTTCCCTGTGCATTCCCAATATAGTCTTCAAAAAAAAGGGAATTCTGCAAAAGGCATTTTAGCTGGGAATGGCAAAAATCATGTCTACTTATCTCTGTGGAATTGTAAATTGCTCATTTAAAAACATGGATTACACTGAATATCATCTCTTTCCCTTGCTCCCCAATTTGTCCTTCTGTGAGGTCATGTGCTATGTCTTCTGCAGGTCTGGGGAAAATGGGCCAGGGGTGGAAGGTCCATCCAGTCCAGAGAGAGTGAATGGCCCGTGACTGTTCAGCACTGATGGAAACTAAAAAACAAAAATCAAACAATTAGGGAAGTTTGTTTGTTTTTTTTTAATTTTCTCTTTATCCTTGCGTCTGACTCCTTGTGTGAGGCAAAGCCCTGAAGGCTTTGAGAAAGTCTACTGACTTCCTCCCCTTTCCAAACCCTCATCCAGCCAGGAGAACTTTAAAGATCACTCAGGTCTCTGTGAACCCAAGCAGAACTATCAATGTAACTGCAGCAGACAGTGACACAGTCTGTCAGCTCTCTACCAAGGACAGCCTGGATCCCGAATAATCGAATCGCAAGCCACAGCTCTTTCATGCCAGTAACTGTGCTGGGGAACAAGCGTCCACATGATGCCTCAGTTACTTAACAGGTTATGTAGCCTGTGGGGAATCTGATGACTCTGCAGACAAATATATTGTCAGGCTAGGGAGTTTTAAATGGATGCAAGCTGCAACCTTCATCTCCATGGAAATGTTAAACCTAAACCCCAAACACGAGCCATTAAGTGTCGCAGCTGAGCTCAGCAGAAATCAAGTGACAGGTGTGCTTATTCCTGTTCTAAGCTGTGAGACAGGGGATGTCCCTTCAACTTCTGCAAGGTATTTTCCCCCCATGTTTAGGATCATTAAGAATCTCCATCCGAAATGCAACAGACTCAAAATTTCCAGCTGCTAGAGCAGTGTCAAAGCCAAGGACCACACGGCAGAAATCTGACCCTAATTACCTCAAAATATACATCTCTCCAAGGCAGACCCGCTCCTGGGATTACGCATGCTTGTTTAGTGCATTTTGATGGGGAAAGCAAACTAAAAAAGGCTAAAGGAGTCCCAACTAATCAACCTACAATGGAAACAATTCCCATGGAAAGTGAAAGCTTGTATTTGATACTTAAACCAGGGAAATGCCAAATTTAGAAGGTAGACTGCCGATTAGCGAAAGTAAACTTTCACTGAGCTTGAACCGTCCCTCCAAAGCTAACAAAGTTGAGAGACGGAAAACAGAAGTCACTGGGCTTCTTCCTATTGTTGAATAATTAAAGTTATCCTCTGAGGCAAAGGGAGCTTTCAGAGGTGCATAGTTTGGAGTTACTGGCCACACATGCCTTTATTATTGATTAACTGAAGTAACCAATTTGTAAATAAAGTTGGGAAATACCGGTAATGTTTGGAGGCAAGTCTGCTGCAGTTTACAACAAAAAATTTGGCATACTCTTGCAATCAAAATTTTAGACCAACTGTACCCCTCCCTGCATTCCTGAGACATCACAAATCTCGCAGGCACTTACCTGAAAAAGGGTGTTAGCACCTTGCAACCTGGCTGGACTGAGAGGGGCAACTGGACTGAGCGTACTCCAGAAATGGATACTGGAGAGCAAGGGGCTTGGAGTCAGCAAGATGGGAGTCTGCAAGATACACACAACAGTCATGTATATTGTACATCAAGTCCTACTATCTTAGTAATGATATGCACGTGCCACACTAAGAAGTCTTTACCAGTGTGCTAGATAAGCAAAGAGCTCCTAGTCAGGACGCTGCTATTCAAGTTAAGCAGCAATTTGTCCTGGTATAATAAAGCCATCACAACTTCACAACCACAAACCACAAGCTATTACCGGAAAAAGTTCGCTGGTGCTGGTTTAACTGTATTCAACCTAACAGCTTCTGCCAGCACAGGCCTTCAAACCCCTCCCTCACACAGCCATGCCAACAAAAGCATAGACATCTTGGGACCAACAACTTGTCTGTGCTTCTCTGTAGTGTAGACAGCTTGGGACTGACAGTCTCAAGCCCCCGTGTAGGTTTGTGAGGAAGTTGCAAAGTGAGAGAGGCCTGATTTAAATAAGGTCTGCAACTCCTGCAGCTTCAAGGGGCATTTGAGGGCCCTCAACACTGCCAAGAAGCCAGACTCTCATTTCATGTCCTACAGCATTAGAACTTAATTGTAGGTACCCAGATCTGAGAAAGTCCTGGCCCTGACATATACAACACCAAGGGGGGGGGGGGGGGGGG
>NW_017728935.1:755440-763201 GCF_001723895.1 Crocodylus porosus | reverse complement strand
AATCAATGCACCCACTAAAGCAGTGGTTTTCAACCTTGTTAGAGTCAAGGCACCCCCAGTTAGACTCAAAACTCCCCTTGGAAAATGCCGTTTTTTTGCTTCCACTTATTTTTTACTACAGAAACAAATTTATGTTGCAAAGAGCTCAGAAAGACCAAAACAGGTCAGAATGCATTTAACGCTGTGGATCCTATTTGAAACCTCTGGGTTTATCTTGTGCAACGTATTTGCACACCTAGCAGGACTGACACTGTGTGGCAATCCACGACAACCCTGAAAGGATCTCATGGCACCCCAGGGTGCTGCAAAACCCTGGTTGGGAATCACCTCCCTAACAAGAGCCAATTATCCCTGTTTTACAGAGGGAAGAAATGAAATCTGGCTCCCAGTTGCACGCACTCATTGGGAACTAAGAACACAATTTCCACAGCTCTAGAAATGTAAGCAAAATGGTGTAAAAATCAACGGGCGCTTAATATCCAAGTGCCTGAGGCGGCAACAAAAAATGCAACCGGAGCAAAAATAATTAGCACCCTACTTCTGAGCGCCCTCCCGATTTTCCTCATGCTACTTTCAGGAGCCTAATAAAGAATGGCTGAGAAATTGTGTAATGGCTTTCTCTTCCCTTACCTTCAGCAGGTTTAGTTTCTGACAGAGCAAATTTAAGGAAAGCACCTAACCCCAGCTTATTACTTGAAAGAGGCTCAAACCACACAAAACACTGAAAGGGAACAGCCAGATTCCCCATGAGAAAACCAGCCTTCCTTTTCTACACAGAGGTAATACCCATACCATGCCATCACTCATAGTACTTTTCATCAACATTGTCTTAAAAGGCTGCCCGCTGGGTTGAGTGAACATCTTAAAAACACATTTTCAGAAGTCAGCTGAAAGACGAGTATCACACAGCCTTGGAAAGAACCCCAAGTCACCCAGGAAGGATTTTTTAAACATGCCTCCTTCCCAAAGAACTTAACAAGTAAGGCAATTAGTATCTGTCTTAGTGCACGAAGAGAAGAGGGAACAAACTCCATGAAGATATCTATGGTCTGAACTACCGAGCACATGCCAAGACACAAACCCGTAAGATGGCTCGTTTCAGATTTGTTTTAAAGAAGGATACACTGCTCCATTTCAGGAGTCCAAACACACGCATCGGCTATTTGTTAGCTACCTACTGCCTCTTCCTCTTATAAAATGCAACAGATGTTAACAGGAAGGACAGGGCAGGTTACCTGTGAAAAAAGTGCTGGAGTAAGAGAGGCAGTTGGCAGAGAAGGGCTTAGTATCCCCAGCGGGCTTGGATCGCTGCCGGTGATGACCAGAGTAGGGGCCAGCTCCAGTCCTTTAGGTTTCTTGGATCGCGAGAAGTGGTTGGCAAGGTCCTTATCCAGCATGGATAAATCCTGCTCTTTGGGCTCTGGAGATGGGTGCTGGAGGTTCTGGGATTGCTCCAGCTGCTGGGAAGCCACCGACTCTATGTCCGTGTCGATATCCAGGTCTGGGTTAGAACTCAAGGGCGGTGACGGGGGAGAAGAAGGGACCTGCAGAGCGGGAGAAATGGAGGATACAGGGGGAGTTGGGGTGAAGCTGGTGGTTAAGTTTGGCAAAGGGGCTGGGGCTTCAGGAGCACTTAGTTTAGGTAGAACAAGCGTCTCCAAGGGCTGGAGAACTTCTTCTGTTCCTGTCGGAAGGGCAGACATGGTGGAAATGGAAGGGACAGTGGGAGCGGGTGAGACCATCAATGGGGCCGAGACAAGAGGAGCAGCCAAAGGTTTCTTGGAGGGCATGGTCACAAACTTGATGACGGAGGCAGTTGCATCCTGGGCAGGTTTCTTTTCTGGCAGTTTCTCAGCTGAATTCTCAATCTTGATTGACCTGAAGAGTTTGACACTGGAGGAGTTCAGGGAGGTAAGGGTGAAAGACGAGTACAGGCCCGAGTGGATATAGTCATTGCGGCTGGATGACTTTGCACAAGACTGGGTCTTCTCTTTCCCACAGTTCTCCATGTCCTTGGGTGTGCCGCTGACCTCAGCAAAGCCTGCCACCTCGGCATCTCCCTCGATCTTACCCACCACTAACGGGTCCATGTGCAGAATCTCCGGGTAAGACACAAACTTGTACACAAACTTCTGTCCATTCACCTTCTTAATGATATTCTGTGGGCATAAAAAACAAGGTTCAGCCCTTCCCCAAAACTGGCTGTGGGGAGGCAGCGTTGTTTTTATGAGCATTGCAATTCCAACATTGTGATTCTTACCTCTTCTCATTTCTAGAGTGCCCCACACAGGCCCTGACAGCAGGAGCTGAAGCATATCTAAAATACGTTAACAACCAATGTCCTGAAAGCTGCCTAACCATTTCCCTTAAAAACCTTTTCATAGTTTCATAGTTTCTAGGGTCAGAAGGGACCTGAGCAGATCATCTAGTCCGACCCCCTGCCATGGCAGGAAAGAGTACTGGGGTCAAACGACCCCAGCAAGATGTTCATCCAACCTCCCCTTAAACACCCCCAGGGTAGGAGCCAGCACCACTTCTCTTGGAAGCTGGTTCCAGACCCTAGCTGCCCTGACCGTGAAGTAGCACCTCCTGATATCTAACCTAAACCTGCCCTCTGCCAGCTTGTGACCCTTATTCCTGGTCACTCCTGGCGGTGCTCGGGGGAACAGCAACTCCCCCAGTGCCTGCTGGTCCCCCCTGACTAGTTTGTAACAGGCCACTAGATCCCCCCTCGGCCTTCTCTTGTGGAGGCCGAACAGGTTCAGGTCCCGTCGCCTCTCCTCGTAGGGCCTGCCCTGCTGCCCCCTGACCATGCAAGTGGCCTCCTCTGGACCCTCTCCATGCCGTCCACGTCCCTCCTGAAGTGCGGCGCCCAGAGCCGGACGCAGTACTCCCGCTGCGGCCTGACCAGTGCCGCATCGAGGGGGAGGATCACCCCCCTGGACCTGCTCGAGATGCCTCTGTGGATGCAGGACAAGGTGCGGTCGGCCTTCCTGACCACGTCCCCACGCTGCCGGCCCGTGTCCATCTTGGAGTCAATGATGACCCCCAGATCCCTTTCCGCCTCCGTGCTGACAAGAGGAGAGTTCCCTAACCTGTAGGTATGGTGCCGGCTGTTCCTCCCGAGGTGCATCACCTTGCACTTGTCTGTGTTGAAACCCATCCTATTCTCGTCCGCCCACCCCTGTCACCTGTCTAGGTCTGATAAAGGAGCTCGAGTAGCAGGAAAGAATAGATGCAGGTTAAAACCCACCAATCACCAGTCTCCAAGTCAAAAGTGCAGCGGGCATCATCTAACCCAGGCCACGATCTGGCACAAGCACCTGCAGAATCAGGACCTAAGTATTCAACTGTGACCGCCCATTTTCTTTCACCTCTTTTACAAGAGCTTTAAAAATAAAAAGCTGGAGCATTCAGCTGAACTGAATGCTAGCTAACAGTTATTTCAATACATCTAAGCAGCATTTTTTACCATTTGTTGTGGTATTTACTGAAACACTGCACACACATCAGCGGCCTAAGCGGATTCTTATTTATTGGATAACAATTACAGAGTACTGAAGAGTTTTTAATACAAGAACAGATTAAGGAAACTGTGCCGTTCCAGCAACAATAAGCTCCGAGCAGCACACCACCTGCTACAAGCTCACAGTTACCTCAGAAACTGGGTGTTATTTTCTTATCTCTTACACCCACACAAGAATAGTTGTGGGATAAACCACTGACTGAGAGGTTACTGCATTAAGGTCACTACCTGCTGGTATAATTCTACTTCAGCTGCTTCAAGCCTTTCTTCAAAGCATGGGTGGTATCAAAGAGCACAACTTTTTTTAACAGGCAGCCAGAATCAAAAGCATTAGCAACATAAGAGAAGCACCTCAGAGTTCGCGGCAACTCATCCTCTATTCCGCAGCTACTGTTATATGCTGGGTACGAAGAAAAATCATGACACCTCCCTTAATCCACGCTGACACTTATCCCCTTGAAGGGAATCAGAAGGAAGCAAAGCGCTTTAGGTAGAAGCTAGGAGCAATGTGGATAAGGATGCGAGGTGGACAAAGGGGCCCCGTTACCTTCACGTAGTAGTATCTGAGCGCACGGCTGAGCTTGTCGTAGTTCATGCTGGGCTTGTTCTTCCGGATCCCCCACAGCCGGGCCACCTCCTCCGCCTGCAGCAGCTTGAACTCCCCGTCGTTGGAGGTCCAGGAGATGATGTGCTTGTTCTGAGGCTCCTGGAGGAGTTGGAGGAGGAACTGCCACAGGGTGATAGCACTGTCCATAGCAGTGAGCTGAAACGAGACAGGCGATGGGCTATTAAGAGCGCTGTTCCCTGCATTTCTGTTGCATGGGGTAAGCGCAGAAATATTATTCCCCAAGGGAGCACAAATCAAAATTATTAAATCACCAGTTGTGGAAGATGTTGCCTGCAGAAATGAGAGCCTAAAAGCCAGCTGCCTTGCCTCGCCTTGCCTCCTCCCACATGGCAGCCTTTTTCACAAGGGCTATATTTAACCTCATTTAACTAAATTGGGTCACTTTGGGTAAGTCGCATTGAGTCATTAGCAAAAAAAAGAAAGATTTCTAAATTGCTCTATGTTCACACTCTGCTGACTTGTGTTGCCTCCCGAGAAACAGTGCGCACACACACACAAAACCCCACACCCACTTTTTCCTCCTCTTCTCCCTCCTACTTCCCAACTCTTGATCTTTGGGCAGAAACGGTAGGTCGCAGCTACAGTTTGCAAAAACAGAGATATGTCACAGACCAGTATTCACATGCTGCTGCTCCTTATTCACAGAAAAGGTCTTGAGCCCCAGGTCTCTCTCCATTCAAATCCCATTTCTTTATTATATCCACAACCCCCAGCTCTCGCTCGTGCCAGGGTAACTGGTTTGCAGAGCTGTGGCCAGAGATGTGAAGCAGGACTAGTCTATAAAGGAACAGTGGACTCCACTTATAAGTATCTGAAGTGCATCACTGATTTAAAGTGCATAACCCAGCACCAGCCCCAGTGTGTTGCCTGTTGCTGACACTGTAAGAGACACTGCTATCTGCACGCTGGTTAAGTCATGGGAACTCCTCTGCTGGGAACTTCTGTAAGGGAACCCAGGGCCTTAAACTGTATAACAAGAACAACGAACTAGGAACCTGCAACTCCAAGGCAACTAAAGCAGCCCGGGGCTGACCAGGCCCCATGAAATTCATGGCTGCCACCAGAGGCCTAAAGCACTCAAACAAGGTAAGGAGCCTTAAGGATGTGTCAAAAACGTAGCGCAGGCTATTTCAGTTAAGGTTTATGGTTTACAATGGCTGGGTAAATGCAGAGTCCAGGTAAATGCATAGCTGTTCATCTCCAAACTATGTATCTAAATGCAGCACACTGTAAAAGCTAAGGTATAAGTTAAACAGAAAATTGTATATGTGAGCTCTTAGTCTGGAACTCAAGTGGCTTTTTTGATTTAGCTTAAATTCCTTTCAACGTGACCTAAGGAAAATAAAAAAAACAAAACCAGACTGCTCTTATTCCAGACTAGCAGAATCCTTACAGAGAACTGTACTGGGAGACCAGAAGCAACAGCGTGTATTCAGGTGACTTCTAGCACACTAACATCTGGACGTGGCTTACACGTGAAGGAATTCATGGAGCTACACCCAACAGTGCTTGGGCAGGTGAAATGGTGCCAGTATTGTCCAAGATCCCTGCACGCACCTGCTCAGGTGAACACAAGATTCAGCAAGCACTGCCAGTTCGTACTTTAGCAAGAAAGTTTTTTATTCCAATCTGTTAACTGCCCCGTGCATATCCACACATGCACCAAAAGGCAGCCCTATATAAGGAAGAGACGAGACAGTCTGCATGTCAGGGCTTAGCATTTACTCAGCCCTGTAAAAGGATTACTGCTGACAGCTCACGCAGGGTTCGGCATTCCAATTTCAGATAGGTGCCTCAGGGCAGGGACCAGTTTGTTTCACCTCTTTTTGAAGAATACTTGCCCAACAGCACACTGAAACTGTATTACTGGGGTGTTACCTCAATCTAGTTAGTTAAATTGCTGCAATTAGAGTTAACAGTCTCAAAAAGGACACCCGCTCCACTCCATATGCCTGCCCACGGTGCTTTCCTTGTTAAACATCATCAGTATGTGCTTAATGTGGCAGATGCCTCCTGCTTTGTACAACGGCTGTGAGAAGAAGGAAAAAGGGGGGGGGGGGGGGTCCCTACAAAGTAAACCAATCAGTCCAGGAAACATGATCAGGGATGTGTTTGGCTCTTTCTGAGTCCTGGGATAGCAGACCTGTAACGGAAGAAGTACATGCCTTACTGGGATGCGAAAGCACAGGGGGATCTTCTGTCATTTATGGCTTCAGCTTTCTCTCAATTTTTTTTTTTGGCTGGTTTTACCCAAATGAACGCGTGTCAACATAAACCACAGGTAACACTGCGCCCTGAACAGAAAGTGAAGCACAAGCTTGGAGACCAAAGGAATTGAGCATGGCCAAACCCAGGAGTCTTCAAGAAGTCCTGGAGGGGAGGAACCAGAGTGCTTCTCCATCATGCTGGGGAGGGTCACTGCTTTATAGGAAGAGCGAACAGGTAAGAGCAGCATCTTGTGTTCTCTAGGGTTTTCAGGACTTGGCCAGGATGGGTTGAAGTGCTTCGTGTCTGTCACAGGTGCCCAGCAGAGCTGTTCACATTCACCCTGTCTGCAGCATGTTCCCTTTTTGGGGTCATACACCCCATTTCGGTTTTCTGAGTAAGCTCCCAAAAAAAACCCTCCTCCACGGGAAGAATTCAACATCCCCTGGGATAGATTCTCTCCTGCCTTTCTTCTTGTTCAGAAATGTGTTGGGCTAGCTCTCTGGATGGGCCACAGCACTATAGATGAGCAAAGAAAAGGCACAAAGGGTACAGGTGTCTACCTTCTCACTTCCATTCTCCAACCCCAGTGCATAAATCGGGGAGCAGCATTCCCATCTCTTTTCCCCTGTGTGCACTTCCATTTGCAATAAGGGGCTCTCTAAACTACTTTCCCCTGGCTAGGCTCACCCCTACACACACACACACCAGGCTGGGTGTTCAGCAGCCTGTTCTGACTTCACATGCCTAAACCAGTTAAGTACACAAGCTATCCTTACCCTGGACAACATTACCCTCAAGCAAGTCTCCAAGAGATAAGGGCAGACAAACTAAGAAATTATGCAACAGTGCTTTTTATGAGCGTGGTGATCTTCCTCCTGCAACAGTTGAAGAGGAGAGAGTGCTATCTACCTGGGCAAACCCGGGAGCTGCTTTGCCGGGGGGGTGGGGAACGCAGAAGGGGAACGTGTTTTCACCTTCCGTTTGTACGTAACGCCCACAGAGCAGCCTAGTACGCTGCACAGCTGACGGAGATCTGCTGTAGCTGCTCTAAACAAACACTTCAAACACCAGCAGAGTGGGAGTGATGGCGTAGCTCTGGTCCAGGAAATGACTGATGCTAGGGTTGTTTTGGTGATGCCTGTTTCTGAACCAACTGAATGGTTGGGAGAGTGATCAGACAAGCTTTCAGGTACAGAGCACCCCTCTTCAGGTCTGAACTGGAGTACCCAAAGTTTGTCAACATCTCTCCCAACCACAGAGTTTGTCCAATAATGGATACAACTAGGGGGAAAAAAAAAAAAAGCCCTTGCTTCTCACCTTAAACTAACCTACTCATTTTGAACTTCTCTGGAGCTTGATTTATGCCAGTTCATTAAATCTCACCTTCACTCCAACTCCA
>NW_017728935.1:751154-755340 GCF_001723895.1 Crocodylus porosus | reverse complement strand
GCAATTAGAGTTAACAGTCTCAAAAAGGACACCCGCTCCACTCCATATGCCTGCCCACGGTGCTTTCCTTGTTAAACATCATCAGTATGTGCTTAATGTGGCAGATGCCTCGTGCTTTGTACAACGGCTGTGAGAAGAAGGAAAAAGGGGGGGGGGGGGTCCCTACAAAGTAAACCAATCAGTCCAGGAAACATGATCAGGGATGTGTTTGGCTCTTTCTGAGTCCTGGGATAGCAGACCTGTAACGGAAGAAGTACATGCCTTACTGGGATGCGAAAGCACAGGGGGATCTTCTGTCATTTATGGCTTCAGCTTTCTCTCAATTTTTTTTTTTGGCTGGTTTTACCCAAATGAACGCGTGTCAACATAAACCACAGGTAACACTGCGCCCTGAACAGAAAGTGAAGCACAAGCTTGGAGACCAAAGGAATTGAGCATGGCCAAACCCAGGAGTCTTCAAGAAGTCCTGGAGGGGAGGAACCAGAGTGCTTCTCCATCATGCTGGGGAGGGTCACTGCTTTATAGGAAGAGCGAACAGGTAAGAGCAGCATCTTGTGTTCTCTAGGGTTTTCAGGACTTGGCCAGGATGGGTTGAAGTGCTTCGTGTCTGTCACAGGTGCCCAGCAGAGCTGTTCACATTCACCCTGTCTGCAGCATGTTCCCTTTTTGGGGTCATACACCCCATTTCGGTTTTCTGAGTAAGCTCCCAAAAAAAACCCTCCTCCACGGGAAGAATTCAACATCCCCTGGGATAGATTCTCTCCTGCCTTTCTTCTTGTTCAGAAATGTGTTGGGCTAGCTCTCTGGATGGGCCACAGCACTATAGATGAGCAAAGAAAAGGCACAAAGGGTACAGGTGTCTACCTTCTCACTTCCATTCTCCAACCCCAGTGCATAAATCGGGGAGCAGCATTCCCATCTCTTTTCCCCTGTGTGCACTTCCATTTGCAATAAGGGGCTCTCTAAACTACTTTCCCCTGGCTAGGCTCACCCCTACACACACACACACCAGGCTGGGTGTTCAGCAGCCTGTTCTGACTTCACATGCCTAAACCAGTTAAGTACACAAGCTATCCTTACCCTGGACAACATTACCCTCAAGCAAGTCTCCAAGAGATAAGGGCAGACAAACTAAGAAATTATGCAACAGTGCTTTTTATGAGCGTGGTGATCTTCCTCCTGCAACAGTTGAAGAGGAGAGAGTGCTATCTACCTGGGCAAACCCGGGAGCTGCTTTGCCGGGGGGGTGGGGAACGCAGAAGGGGAACGTGTTTTCACCTTCCGTTTGTACGTAACGCCCACAGAGCAGCCTAGTACGCTGCACAGCTGACGGAGATCTGCTGTAGCTGCTCTAAACAAACACTTCAAACACCAGCAGAGTGGGAGTGATGGCGTAGCTCTGGTCCAGGAAATGACTGATGCTAGGGTTGTTTTGGTGATGCCTGTTTCTGAACCAACTGAATGGTTGGGAGAGTGATCAGACAAGCTTTCAGGTACAGAGCACCCCTCTTCAGGTCTGAACTGGAGTACCCAAAGTTTGTCAACATCTCTCCCAACCACAGAGTTTGTCCAATAATGGATACAACTAGGGGGAAAAAAAAAAAAAGCCCTTGCTTCTCACCTTAAACTAACCTACTCATTTTGAACTTCTCTGGAGCTTGATTTATGCCAGTTCATTAAATCTCACCTTCACTCCAACTCCACTGGATCCAGTATCCCTGTCTGTCACCATAGTAAACGTGCTGGCCACAATGGGTGGACTGAGGGGAAGAAAGAAGAGAGTAAGCAGAAAGCACCATAAGTTCCTTGCAACCACACACAACCTGCATCACACCCAGTAACTCCTTGGAACAAGCTCACTGCTGCATAGAGCTACTTCATGGGGGGCAGGAGATTTTGCATTACTCCACTGCACAGCAAGTTTGTTCCCTGGAGCATTGCTTACCGTGACCTGATGTGTGTGGGTGTAGGGAACATTAATTTGCCTTGTTCATACTCACATGTAATACCCTCATTTAGGCAAGGCCTTAGCCATTCTGAGAGGGGGAGCATGCACACATATGCATGTGAAAATAGTCTTGCTTAGCCTTCAAGAGGGTCAGAGACAAAGTGATACAAGCAAGAAAGGGAGGCATGAAGAAAAAAATAAAGAAAAGAACGAGGGGGTGGGGGAAAACCACACACACGGACAATAAAGGAGATGCACTGCAGTATTTAGGTTACTAAGTTATTTTATTTACACATCTCCCAGTTTTCCACTCCGCACCCTTAGGAAAATAATCTCAGCTCCCATAATTTAGACAAGGGAAGCAAGTGATCACAGAAAACTGTTGCTGATGAAGAGTCCTTAGTTAAATGGCCATCATATGTAGCCAGGCAGATAACCTGATTAGCACATTTCTTAAATTATCCAGTTATTGCCAATCCTTTCGTAGGAATACTCCCAAGCCTCAGAGACTCTCCAGCTCTTCATAGTTTACCAAGTCTCAAGGCTTCCTCATTTCACAAAGAGCACAGGGATCTTGCTGCCATTGTATACAAGACCCCACTTTGGGTTAGTCTTGGAGCGATGTACCTGTATCCTCCCAATCACCACACTGTCCAAGAGCCTCCCAAGTATTTAGCCCTTCCCTGAAATGCACCATGTACCTAAACAACCTCTGGACAACTTCTGCTGACTTCAGCTACTTTCCTGTAGGCAAACCACAATTCAGCTTTGAGCTGTAAGGTAACATTTAGAAAGGCAACTAGTCTGTAAAAATTCAGGTAAGCAATTTCCTGTAAACAGCAACTTAAACCGAAGACCTATGTTTTCACATTCCCTACCTACACTTCGGTAAAATCCCCCTCCTCTCACCCCATCAAAAAAAAAAAAGAAAACAACCAAAAACTTGTTAGCTTTCCAACAAGCAAGGGAAGTATACTTTGCTATCTAGCACTAAAATGAAGAAGCCACTCTCTGAGGGAAGAGATCATAGGAATCAGAAGCTAAATATTCCTGCCTTCCCACACCTCTGGTCTCTGCTGACCTTTGTTCACTGGGACAGGCAGGAAAATACTGCAAGAGAAATCACAGCCAGAAGCAGGGGAGATGCAGCTGTTATAAGCCCTGCTCCATGATCGTCACTCCTCACCTCTTCTCATTTGACAGTTTAGTCAACTTCAAATACACACTGAACCTCAGCTCCCAAGTCCTCATCTCACAACTAAGCCGCTGTTTCACACGAAAAGAAGGTGTTCAGAACAAGGATGTGCTCTCCAAAACCAGGATCTTTACCAAGCAATCTAGTGTTTCCATGGGGGGAGCTTTTTCGTCACAGTACAACATACATGGCAGGTGAGCCACTAATAACTTCTTGGCTAAGCCTGGGGCTGAGGAGTGCTTAGCTGCTGGAGTGAATGGACCAAAATGGTTTCTGACATACTTGCAGAACGCATGAATGAGACCAAGGTCTGACTTCTTCCACACTATTGAAAAAGGCTGACTTTTACGTACATTAGTATTCAAAAATAGCATCAACTCCAGTTTGAGGAAAGCCAAGGGGAAAAGCCAAGGATCAGTTTATATCGTTTCTGCCAGCTGCTGCAATGGTTGTGATCCTCCAGCTCTGGCAGAAGCGGGATCGCTGTTTAGTCACTGGGCCAGGAATGGGGAAAAAGCGGGCACTGCACAAGGAGATACCAGACTTAAAGGGACACACTTATGTTTTTTTAAATGTTTCCCTACATCGGTTCTAAAAAACCTCAAGGTCTTTTCTGGTTCCTGATGCTGCCTGCCTAACTGATGCAAGAGTGCAGAGAAGGCACCACCCGTCTGTTGCTGGAACAGATTCGGGAGGAATTTGTGCCGGAGAAAATTATATTTGTATCCTCCTTGTCTGCAATGACAAAGTTGGGGGGCGGTTATCAAACGCAGAGCGCGCAGACTGCAATACACGGATGATTTCTGCTGAAAGGAAAAGCATCCGCGTTTGCAATTCAACGGTCCAGCCGCGGAATAACCCCCCGACAAAGAGGCGAGACGCTCCACGTCGACCCTAACTCGACGACGACAAGGAATTCTCGTTTAGGATGGAAAAAACGGTTTTCCTTCCATAATGTTTAGAGTACACTCCGCCGGGTTGCTATGACGACCGAACAGCCATTCTCCACAAATGGGAGCTAAGACCCTAAAAATAAACAGGCC
>NW_017728935.1:741027-750478 GCF_001723895.1 Crocodylus porosus | reverse complement strand
CCCCGGGAAGTGTAGTCCCCACGGGGAGGCCATGTGTGCGGGCGGGCGGGCCGGCCCAGCGGCTGCCTCCTGCCCAGCCGTCGTGTTTGGCCCAGCTGGACGAAAAACCAGCTTTTGAGCCCTTAAATAAGAAAAAAAGAAACTGGACGTTTCCGTTCTAATAGGACCACGGCCTCTAGTAGGCTCCGTGGTTATTCTTCACTTGGAGTTTGTACATTTGTGCAGAAATCGCAGTCGTTCATCTTAAAATTTCACGTTCGTGGATTATTTCGATCATCAGATCAGGGCCGCAGCGTGGGGAGGCCGTTCCGCGGCGGGAGAGAGAAGGGAGCTCCCCCTAAGAGGGGCCTGGCCAAGCTCAACGCCGCGGTGCACGGCGGTGCGTTGGCAGGCCCCGCAGCGAAGGCAGCCGTCGATACGGCGCTCCGCCTGTCAGCCACTGAAAAGCCACTCTCCAGGCCCTGCCGCTGAAACAGCGCATCGTTTCGCGTGCGGGGAGCAGCGCTGCATCCTCGCTGGGCGTGCCAAGTCTCTGTGCAGAATAATCAGGCTTGCTCGGCTCCTGACGACAACCTTATGCTTCGTGGCCGATGCCAACCTCCCTGAAAGCACGGGCTTTAAGGAGCCCCCACACTCTTTAACACTTGGAAAAGACAGCCGGGAGACGGCACGCACGGTGGGGGACCCTCATTCATGCAGAAGCCCATTAAAAACGGCCCATCCGCACATCGCCGCAACACACGGCTCCTTTGCAATTGATCTTCTAGGGTCCGGCGCCAAAGGATTCGTTGCCTGCTTCTCTGCCTGGGCTTAGAGGCCCATGCGGGTCAGCAGCTCTAGGAAGTAACGCCGTAACTCTACACGGTCCTCTGTTGGACGGCGGCTGCTTCTCAGGCCTGCCTCAACGGGGCGTTTTCATTCACGCCAGGTCAGGCACGGCACGCGGAAGACGAAACTTCAGACTGGGAGGCAATCTCCCCATCTCAAACAGAAATAATGGCTCTCCACTTCTCTGGCACATTCCCACCCACCTACGCAGAACAGCTTGCCATCCTCTGGAAGGAGATAAAGCCACCTGTGCCACATACAGTTTCAAGTTTCTTGAACACATGCTATTTATTGCAGGATGTCTTGTTCCCCCAGGTTTCACCCAGTTGCACCCGCTAGCAATGCAGTCCTACAGACACCACTAGACACAGCAGCCAGATTATCAAAGGGACTCGGCCTGCACAGACAGAAGACACAGCAGTGAGAGGTTTTTGTTAGGCACTTACCTTGTGGCTCCTAACCTGCTGAAAGCACTTGTTCAGATCTCACAAAACACCAGCTTCTGCATGCTGTAATTAGTGGCTCGCCTCAGGTGAAATCCATGCCATTTCCAGTTCCCCTTCTTTGTTGGATCCATTTAATTTGTTATAATGGCTGCATAATAAAACGAAGGAAGATTTATTTTCAGGCTTATCATAGCAAGATGAGAAGCCCCCTGTGAAACGAAGTGATCCCTTTTTTGCTTTTGTAAAATAAAATCACCGCGTTAGCGCTCACACAAGCACGAATCACACAGGGACCAGCGGGGGATGAAAGGAGCAGGGGGGAAGAGAGAGCAAAGTGTATTGGGGTCTTAGCTCAACACTTTTAAAAGGAAGTCTTTGTATTAGAGAGACGAAAGGGAGAAAGCACATGAAGATCAGAGCTGAGTAAGACGTCAGGCCTTTTCCCCAGCATCATGTTCCAAAGGAAACTTTTTCATTTGATGTTTCCTGACCAGTGCAACTCTGGGGCAGAAATCCGACAGGGAGCTTTTTGTTTCAAGTTTTAAAAAAACAAAATCGCTGAGTCTCAATTTTTGTTTTTTATGCTCTCAGTTCTTTCTGACATGGGCAAAGAAGGGAGCGAAGGACAATGCGTGAGAGAGAGCAGGATCCAAAGATAAGAACTGGTGCCTTTTTTAGTTCTTCCCAAACCAAAGCAAAAACTCCATTTTTAGATGAAAACTCGCTTTGATTTTTCCCCGTTGAAAAAAACACATCAAGCTTATATCAGCAAAACATTTCCATTCTGATAATACCGCCCCAGTTATGAAAGTATTTCAGCTACCCTGGGCAAGGGTTAGACCACAAGAAATAGCGAGGTCTAACCACTAAGTCTGTTCACCACGAGTTGGGATACCTGGGTTTCATTTGGGCTCTGACATTCAAGCAAGTAATTCCATGTCTCTGCAGTTGTGTCCCCACAATCCTCTTCCCTTACCCCTCTGGATGACAGCTGGTCTCTCACACCGACAAATCCTGATCTCCCTGGGAGACTCCTAGGTGCTCTTTCACTACAAAGATTACAGACTAGAATATTTCCAGCACATTGGCTCAAAAAGGGCTGAAGACTTTAAATGATCCATTCCTACCCTGCCCCCTCCTGGTATCCTCCTATTCTTAGCTTTTTGCCTTGTTCCATGCCTCCTCTTCTCTTCCTCCTGCAAATCCTTCCTGAACAGTTGCGCACATGATCTTCCCCACAACAGCTGCAGCATTTCACCTCACGTAGGTGAACAGATCTCCTGAGGTCCCTTCCAGCCCTAATGTCTATGAAATCTATGAAATCTATGAGAATAAGGCCCTGGTTGTGCAAGCCTCACTCACTCACACTGTCACACCCACCAACTCCCTCGTGAACCTCCATTAGGTCAGTCACAAACTTAAGGTTTGCAGGCTTGGGACAATATATTGCAAAATCTTTAAGTAAGGGACTGTGTCCCCTTATTTGCTTATACAGCAAACACTCCCTTCATAACAGCAGAAATCACCCGCAAAATCTACTACAGCAACAATTTACTATTGCACACAATCCTACCGCTGCACCAGTTACAGGAAACCAGTATCTCACCCAGATAAGCCCTATCTACATGATAACCTATCTGAGCTGAAATGGGATCTGAACCACATGACCTTCCAGGCACCTACATGGTGAAACAGGGAGACCTTTGATTCCATCTTTTCCCTTCAGACACCCCACAGCCATGCTGGAAGGCAAAGCAGAGAGAAGAGGGGATGAGGGGAGGGTTAGCATTTGAGGTATACCATAACCTACAGAGCAGCTTCATAGTTTCATAGTCAGTAGGGTCGGAAGGGACCCCCTGCCATGGCAGGAAAGGATGCTGGGATCAAATGACCCCGGCAAGGTGTTCATCTAGTGTCTGTGGCACTTTGACCCTATTGCTGGACATGCAGGTAAATGACAAACTCAAAACTCATCCTTGCCCTTAGCAAGCTATCTACCCCACCAGCTCAAAACCGCGAAAAGCATTAAAGAGATTTCCCACCTACAAATCAAAACAGGCCTGTCCTGATCTAACATCCACATAAGTGACTTCAACCGGACCAGGAGACCAGGCTGAGAACCAAAGGATAAGATCCACTCACAACTCACAGAGCCCGGCAGGGAACAGCAACTCCCATGCAAAATAAAACCAGTGATACCTAAATGCAAACACGTGGACTACATTGCCAAGATTGGGGAGGGGAAAAAACTTCCAGCCCTAGGCAGGTCTCTCTCACGTTGCCTTGCTTCTGTTACTGTGAGCTTGGAGAGGCTGACTTGGATGTTACTAAAGGTGGGATAAGGGAAGAATGAGTGGATGGGAGGAAAAGAATAATATAGAAGTAGAGCAGGGAAGAAGGCAGAGTTTGAAAGAAAGCAGCAAGTAGGGGCTTTAAAAAGGAGCAGAAGGAGCAGTTAATGATAAAGATGTACACTGGCCTAGTGCCTGAGGTCAGTCAGGCTAGGGGCCCTCAACAGAGCAGATGCCTGTCCTGCCTTAAGGAGCTTATACTAAAATAAAACAGGATGGTGTGCGCCTAGCAAGGCCAGGGAGACAAGGACAGTCCAGAAGGGTTAGAGTAAAGACGTTTAAAAGAACAAATGCATACAAAAGAGAAAACTTACAGCAAGTCCCAAATTTATGATCATGGTACCTTATCCCAGGGAGTGGAAGGAGGACTTCAGGACAGCCAGTCAATGATGCAGCCCTAAATGAAGCACTCCCCCAAACCTTCCTCCATAATTTAACAAGGTCCTTTCAACATGGCTTTGAACTCAGCAGCTAATTGGTTCAAGCAAGATGAAAATCTGCTTGCTGGGCACTTCTCTGAAGAACCATAGGAGAGAGTTTCAGGCCTCAGTAGCGAAGGAAGCGCTCGCAAGTGAAGGAAGATCAGTCTCATTAAAGATTGCTTTGCTCCATGGGCCGCACTGGGAAGTGCACCTCAGGAAAAGATGCATGCGGTGAGGCCCCGATGTAAAAAGCAGAACTCCTGGCCTATGTTGGAGCGCTCTCTTGGAACAGAGCTTTAGAGACACCCCCAGGCACAAAGCAACAGGCATTAATTGCCTTCTCTACGCCGTACCCCTCAGCTATCAACGCACACCTTTCCATCTCCGGCCTCGCACCAGGGCACACAGAAGGTCGTGTTCTGGGAGCCAGGCAGTCGACCCGAGGGAAATGACTGCCACATAAATCATTCGGTAGCCCAGACAGCGTGACATGGCACTTTCAGTTCCACCGCAGCAATGTGGTGCTCCGATTTTTACGAGAAGGAAATGCCACTTGACTCCTTCTCTAGTGTCCGTGCAAGGACTAAATGGAGCTAGTCATCGGGGATGTTTCAGCCAGGGGGAATCCCACCCTGGCAAGAGCCTGCAAATCTCCCGACTCTGCCTGTAGCGTGCACAGCAGCTGCCTGGGGACACTTAGCAGCCCAGCTTCCTACCTTGAGCGAGCCCTCCTCCTACACGCCTGGACAGCATGCACTCTTGTGGCAATACAGCCTCATGACATCACTCCACAAATATAACCCCCCCAAGATATTTAAGGCTGCTTCTTAAACGCCAGAAAATCTCCATACAACAGGGCATGGGCTGGGAGGGTCAAGGGTCAGGTTGGTCCCATAAATATCAGTAGCTGCAGTAGCTGTGATGCTGAACCTGAAGAGGGCAGAGAGAAAAACCAGCTTCCCCCAAACCCTTTTTGGGATCTCCAAGTCTTTCGCTGTTTTGCTCCAGAATCATTTGCCTTGACAACTACAAGCCGCAGCCCCCAAGATAGCAGCAACCGGTACCAAGGTGACGGCAGAGACGACCTGCACAGCAGGACCCGACAGAGCTTGAGAGTTGATTTTTTTGCTGTCAGCATCAGAAAGCCACCATCAGCACCGGGCCGTTGGATGGGAGTTTTAACAGACCCAAAGGGACGCTGCTGCCCTCTCAGCTCCGTGATTGGTGTCACAGCAGCGCCAAGAAAGAATGGGGGACCTGCACTGGGAGCCGTACGTACGCCACGCACAGGACTAAGTCTCCTCCTGATGGAGCTGACCCAGTCTGAATAGACCACAGACTGGGAGGGGGAAACAGAGGCAGAGAGAGGGGAAGCACCTTTCCCACTGTCACACAGCAGGTCAGTGGCAGAACCAGGAAGTGTGTGTGTGCGTGTGTGCGTGTGCGTGTACATGCATGCATACCCATGTGCTTATGCAAGGAAATGGCCAAGGGAGAAGGGAGAGGAGCCAACATTTAACGTTCACGACCTCTCCTCGCAAAGAGCATGCAAGCCCTCAGGGAGGTCACATAGCCAAGAAATACAGACCTCAGCCACAGATCTCCCCAGTTAACTCCCAACAGAGCTCCAGGACTTTCAAAACTGCTGAAGACAGGACAAGATTAGCATCTAAACCAGCTGCTGGCCTAATAGCAAGAGTTTTGTTTTAGACTACTGCTTGTGCACAATGTCTAGAGCTTGAAATAGAAGAGGGGAAAAATAGACTGTGGTGCAGCCAACTCACTGAAGCAGGAAGCTCTGACTCTGCAAGTGCAGCTGCCCGGGTCGGAGTGTCCCACGGGGCACAGGGACCTTGCAGCAGATGCTGGAGATCTGGGGTTTTGCACACCTCCAGGGACCCGACTCACAGCGCTGAGGATGCTGCTTCCTTCTTTACACTTCATCGAGTCCTTAATCTCTCCCTGGGTGAGGGCTCCCCTTAACTCAGTCAGAGACCAGCTGTCCTTCTATTCCAAGGGTGTCCATAGGGAGATGGGAGCACAAGCATCAGTGGAAGAGAGGCACGAGGGCTGTAGTGGGAGACAGAGAGACACCCTACTGCTTTATAAAGAAGTTTCAGGCTAAAGGCTAAGCTTTGGCTGCAGTCAGGGTCATGTTGCATCATCTGACGCTGCCGTGATACATGAAAACAGCTGGGGAAGGGACAGAGCCCGGACGTGTGGGTTGCCCAGGCTCAAGGCTTTGCACATCGGTATTGCTGCCTCCCAACCTACAGCTGCAAAGGCAGAGGCATTTTGCACCATTCTGTACGTGCTCACACCATGCACTTAGGAGTAATTCAGCTTCGTTTGTACCAAAGGCCCTGCAGCCACATGATATGGCTTAGCCCTTTGCACCCAAGCACCGCACAGACCATTCGAAATGGGAAAATGGAGACACAGCTTGCTCCACTTCATAGACTGAGACTCAGCTCCGGAGCCTGAACCCAGAAGTGCTGGCTCCTGGTCCTGTACTCAGGCTAAGCCCAAACTGAACCACATTGCTTGGGAATGCTAGTCTGCTGCTGCCAAGGCAACAGCATAGTTTATAGTTTCATAGTTTCTAGGGTCGGAAGGGACCTGAGCAGATCATCCAGTCTGACCCCCTGCCATGGCAGGAAAGAGTACTGGGGTCAAACGACCCCAGCAAGGTGTACATCTAGCCATGGCAGAGAAGGCCACTCTCCCCCACCCCTGCTGCTGCTCAGGGATCTCATGTGTGGTTCATTACAGTGTGCAGCCCTGCCACGTCATTGCAGCAGAGATCATCGCAGAAGCTCCAACGAACTTTTGGGACCATTCACCAACAGCACCCTGGAGAAGCAGGTGAGGCAACAGCGTACGTTGCACAACACATAGGTATTTAGGGCATTTGATTTAATAAAGGGAGCCTTTCCCCTCCCCTCTCCTTGGCAGTTGCAGTGCAGATCAGCTACACTGTAGGATGCTGTGGGCCAGCTCCATGCCATTCCCGGCCCAACCAGAGGAAACCCATGCTTAGGGAATGAGACCAGAGAAGCCACGGCTGCCCTCGGCAGACCGAAGGCTGACCAGCAGAAGGGGACAGCTCCCAAAGGAACCAGGTCTGCAGAGGCAGTGCTTGCAGACGAGGGAGAACAGGAGCAAGCGCAACGTGAGTCACGCTGGCGTGGGGCCTGAGGAAGGTGCCCTCGAGGAGAAGGTGCTTGAAGTAAACATGCATGGAAGCAGAAAACAAAGCGTTTCTCATATACTTTCTCCTCTGGCTCAGAATTAAAGCTTCATTATCACACACATTAAACCTGCAGCAGCGAAACCTTGGCTGCCCTGATGCTAGCACTTGAGAAGCAGCCTCTTTGGTTCTGCTGCTCTTTTCCCCCTCACCACGACCCACCTGAATTCCACGGGGCTGCGACGTGTAACGTGTTGGCACTCACCCGAAGCGTGAGCCCTGCACCTGATGTGCACGGAGCAGACACCCTTAATACAGATGTGTACCCTGCAGACCAAGGCTCAGAATGCAACGCTCCATCCGACCCTCAGCAAAAAAGGACTGTATTTTAAGACCCTACCTGTGGTCAGGAGGCTGCACGCTGCACGCCCTCTCCCTAGGGGCACCAGACAAAGTGAGGACACGCAGCACCCAGCTGCGTGTCTGCCATGTGCAACTGAGTGCACATCCAGGAAGAGTCCCCACGGCACCCTCGCAAGGACTGCACGGAAGTTTACACTGGATCCAAACAGAGACATTGGAGAAAGGAGCTCACTGGCTTAACTGGGCCTGCAAAAGTAAGCCATGAGCAGCACAGAGGTGGAGATGGTCACCTGCTGTACCTGCGGCACAGCATATCCATGAAGGCATCTCTCCAACCAAGCTGAGCAGGTAGGGAGCCGCGCTGCGTGAACAGAGCGCGTCGGTGTTCACACCGGCGGGCAAGCAGGAAGGGCCAGCAGGGAGACTCCTGCCAAGGCAGGGCGAAGGCACCGCACTAAGCCATAACCAAGCAGCAACTCCTATGATGGTGTTGATGCGGAGTGCTTGCCAGGGTCCCTGCCCGGGGGGAGCAGCCTACCCGGGGCTTGTCTGAGGCCTCCGCCCAGACAGAGCCCATGGGGGAGCTGGTGTCCCCCACCCCCTGGCCTGCGGGGGTTGCCCAGCAAGGCCCGGGGGGCAGGGATTGGGGACCCCCACACCTGTCCTGCAGGTGCCCGCCTTAGGGCCCTGGAGCGCAGGTGAGGGAGCTCCAGGAGGAGGTTAGCAGGCTGAGGGGAATCGGAGGTGGAGGAAGAAATCGATGGCTATTTCCTTTCCCTGCAGGGCCACACACCCAAGGAAGAAGCACCCCGGGAGGTGCCCTCCACTGCAGCGTGGCAGACGGTCGCCTCCAGATCCAGGGCTGCTCGCAACACAGCAGCACCAGCTCCTCCGGTCCGGCTGGAGAGCCGGTACGAGGCCCTGGCCACACTGGAGGAGAAGGAGGGAGAGGAGGCAACTCCACACTCTCCACGCTCCGAACAGGCCGAAGGAGCGAAGCAGTCCCGGAGGAGAAAGCGTCGAGCGATCGTCATAGGCATCTCCGTCCTGAGAGGTACAGAGGCCCCATCTGTCGCCAGGACCCCTCGACACGCGAGGTCTACGTCCTGCCCGGAGCAAACATTCAGGACATGACGGGGATGATCCAGGCCGTGATCCAGCCCACCGATTACTACCCCATGGTCCTAATCCGTGTGGGCACTAATGATGCGGCCCGGAGAAGCCCTGGTCACCTGATGGTGGACCACCAGGCTCTGCGGGCGTGCTGGGGGAGATAGGGGCACAGGTGGTTTTCCCTTCGCTCCTACCAGTGAGCGGACATGGAAGATGGCATGCGACCTGCATCGCGGAGACCGACTGGCGGCTTCGGGAACGGTGTCTCGAGGCGGGCTTCAGCTTCCTCGACACCGACCCGCACATCACGGCGAGAGACGTGCTCGGATGGGATGGGCTCCTCCTTTCCCCTGAAGGTAAGTGTGTGCTCTCTTCTAGGTTGGCCGATCTCCTCCGGCGGGCTTTAAGCTAGGCTCGTCGAGGGAAGGGGAAGACGAGGGAGGAGGAAGCCTTGGACCGCTAAACCAAGCAGCGCCCACAAGTACAGCCCAGCCTAGGCCGACGAGCGGAACAAATGCTGAGACTGGGGGGCCAGTGCACACACCCACAGGAGGCCTCAAATGCCTCTACACAAACGCTCGTAGTATGGGGAACAAGCAGGAGGAACTCCCCCTCCTGCTGGCTGACACCAGCCCGGACATAGTGGGGCTCACTGAAACGTGGCGGGACCCAACGCACGACCGGGCGGTGGATATCAAGGGCTATCGGCTGTACAGGAGGGACAGGACGGGGAGGAGG
>NW_017728935.1:733315-741016 GCF_001723895.1 Crocodylus porosus | reverse complement strand
CCGGCTCCCAGCTCCGCGCTGGCTCTTGTGGATCTTCATGTGCTTGGCCAAGTGGTCGCTGCGGGTAAACTTCTTCTCACAGGCCATGCACTGGTAGGGCTTGACCCCAGAGTGGGAGCGCTTGTGGCGGGATAGCTCGTCCGACCGGGAGAACCTGCCAGGAGAAGGGAAGCACAGTGGGTCTTCTGGTTGCTCGCCTGGCACAAGCTAATCTCCCAGAAGAGAGCAGCTCTTAACAGAGGCCACCTCAGCCCAGCCAGGAAACAGAGATCAGCAGGGGATCTAAAGTGGGTGGTCTTGGGTAAGACACTACACTGGGACTCAAAAGTTCAAGGTTTATTGCCTGCCTCTGCCACAAACTCCTCATGTGGCCCTAGGCAAGCCACTTCACCTCCCAGCTATACCCTGGAGGTAGCGCTTCCTTGTGAGAACAAGATCCGTTGGCACCTGGGAGATGCTTGGATCTTACAGGAATGAGACTCAGCTCAGCAGACAGACAAGCAGCAAGCACCCATAGAGAATGGCTGAAAGCATCGATGAGGCCAGAGCCATAACACATAGCACTGGCACAGCACCTCCAACCCAAGCTCGACCCGTCCCACAGGCATGAGGGAAGGCTCAGTCCTCACAGGAGGGGAAACCGAGACACAGCAGAAAGTGCATCTCATGCAAAGCTGGGTTTGAGCCCCTCTCCTGCCACCCACCTCCTCTCCAGACACACCCAGGCACTTTCCCCTTGGACTATCCATGGGGCGCATCAAGCCAAGCTACCCCTGGTGCAACTCCAGCAGCTGAAAGGCAGAGTGGCCGCAGGGATGATGAATCTGGCATCTGGCACCCATTTTGTGGCCAGAAGCGAGAAGCAGCAGCAGCAGCAAGCAGTCCATCTACATCAGGCTGGCCTGACTCAAGCCTTTGCTGTCTCTCCAGACTGCAGTCATTAGAAATAACCTATGACTCAGCCCAGTATGACAGGACCCGGGGTTTCTGGGAGGGACAATCTATGGCAGCTAGGATGCTCCCCTTCTTCGCGAAGTACCCAGCCGGGAGCCTTAGAAAATGGATAGAGGCAAGAAAGGAAGAGTGCCGCACCTGCCTGCCAGACCAGAAACAAGCTATGTGGGGATGCCCTGGAGGGCTGAGGAACCAAGTTATCCCACTGTGGTACCCCTTGCTTTGTTTCAGTAATGCCTCTGGGTAAAGGGCACGGTACAGCCGTGTTACACTCCTAATCTTACCCCTTCTGGAAACTCCCGGGGAACGGGATAAGCAGTGTCGCATCTCTGCAGCGCGACCCTGGCTCCTGCACAGACGGGCAGTGACCGAAGGCCGCTCGCTGCCATCCGGATCTGCTTGGGTGCCTGGGCGGAGCAGCTTTCAGGCCAGCTCCCAACTCACAAGCCTTCCACCAGAGTGGCACTATTCAGCCCCACACCAGAGGCCAGCCAAGAGGGCCACGGTGACTGACTTCCCCTCCCACGTAGAGGCAGGGAAGAGGCTTACTGCGCAGTATCCCTTCAGCCCAGGCACACAGCCTGGCACTGTGGCTCAGCTCTGACCTAGCAGCTCGACTCAGAGCAGGGCATTCCCCACCCAAACCCCCGTCTCCTGAGGTGGGCACTGGCACACCATGCCCAGGAACTCCTCTCTCATGAAAAGGCGATGGTCATTGGGAAGTAAGCCACAGCTTCTCCTCCCTGTCAACATGCTCTGGATTTGAATCTGTGGAGAGGCCAGCAAGCACATGAGTGAGCTTGGACACCTCTGCTCACTGCTCTGGGCTGCAGCTTCTCTGCAGAAGCATATTAGCAAAGACTGAGCTATCAGAGTGACGAGGGCCATCTGAATATTTGGCTACACTAATCTGCATCTCGAGCTATTTCCCATATATGGCGTGAATCAGCTGAGCCTCTCAGAAAGTCCCTTTGCCTCTTATCCAATTCCTCCTGCACCCTTTGCTTTGCACTCGCACCGGGCACTGGTGAGCGTGTGTGCACGCCCGTGTGCGGGTCTGACTGTTGCTGCCTTTCAAAGCCTCAGCAGCGCTGCAATCAGCAGCAAGATCCTTCGTGTTTGTAAACATCAACAGAGAAGGAGCTGGAGGCAGGAATTCCCCCACTTCTGCATCCAAGAAGCTGACCCAGAAGGCATAAACATTAGAGCAAAGGGTTTTTCCATCTGGCTGAAACGTGCCAATAAAACGTGGAGCGAGAAATATCAGTTACACCCCTGCTCCCTGTGCAGAACATAAAGCCCGCACCTGGGACAGTAAACGCGGTGTTTGCAAGGCTGCTCTGAGTTTCTTCAGTGCCTTCTACTGGGATCCCAAGGCCACCTCCACACGTTCAGCAAGAAACACTGCCTTGCTTCCTAGCAGTCATGAGCAGCAAATCCCAAGGTCTCGGCTCAACACGATGAGCAGGAACTTGAGATTAGCAGCTGAGGCCACTCTGCAGGAGGGAGAACAGCCTTGAGAGCAACAGCTGTGTTTGAACGTGGTTGTAGCTAGCAGAACTCTGCTCCCGCGGGGTTAGGGCCCACAGAAGTAGGCAGAAAAACACAATGCAATACAGTAAGGGGGGAAGACAATACAACTGCTGGGCGTACATACTGCAGGAGGGATCAGGGATGCTCCTATATCGTTGAGACTGTCCTTCATTTCCAATCTGCTACCTAAGAACTAGGTCTTTTTACCGTTAGCTCCACCCCATGTTGCAGTGTTGAGGCTGTAGCTGGAATATCCCCTGCAGCTCTGGGCACATCAGGAATCAACACCTCGGAGGGAGAGCGGCAGATGCAATTAAGGGGTTGGGCTGCTTCAGGGAGCAAAGATTAAAATAACTAAACAGACAACACAACCGCAAAGAGTGTGCGGACATAGAGGTACGCCCACGAGTAACTGTTATCAGAAGGAAGAAAGCATCAAGAGGTGGGGGTTAATAAAGGGTGGTACAAAGAAGCAAAAACTGAGACGTGGTGATGTAGAGGAAAGGAAAAAGGCAGGTAAAAAATAGGATTTATTATCTTAAAGAGGGAGAGCTACAGAGCCAGAGACTTCATGGGAACACCACTGATAGGAAACACAGACAAAGCCAAGCAAGCCTGGGACATCACCCTGAACTGTCCAAGGAGCAGTGGGGTTGGTTTTTTTTAATGCATCTAAGTGACTTAGGAGTCAGAGCAAGATTGTTAAGGCGTCCAAGTTGCTTCTAACACAGAAAGGTTTCCAAGCCATGTAAGTGACTTCAGAAAACCTTCCCGAGCATCGTAACGGATTTTTCAGCTCCATCCCTCCCCCTCTCTCAATTCTATCGTTCATTTTAAAAAGGAAGTCGCAGGAAAGGCACAAGCTACATCTAGTTAAAACTTTCCTGCACCACTAACAGCCGTAATCTCAGTTATGCCCCGTTCAAGAGATGAAAGGCCCCCGCAGAGTCAAAACAGCTGAGGGAATGAGAGACCAACTCACAGTTGGCTGGCTGGGCTTTGCTATATATTTAGTCCAGGACCCAACGTCAGAAAGGCCCTGCTAGAGCTAATGGACACCGGCGTTCTTGAATCAGCACTCCCAAGAGCTTTCTGACCTCGTCACGCATGCTTCGCGCCTCCACCAAGCAGACAATCCCAGCTATCTGAAGTTACAAGGCAGCAGCTGGTCAACAGCCTCGCAAAGAGAGCAGGAGGGTAGCAGGACAGGAAGCAGAGCTGTGTTACTTTTCATACCGGGCCCAACCTTTCACACTCGACCAAGGCTATGAGCCCCAGGATGGGAAACGTTTCCTGAAGGTTGGGCTGGGTTTCGAGGAGGCCTGAGCAAAATGGGAGCGGGCCCAGTTGTGGGTACCAAGCACCTGAGGAAAACCAGGCCATAATGCACCACAGCTAGCGCTTCTGAAAGCAGGAGCGGGCCAGGACCTGCAACCGGGAATTACGTGGCTTGGTGGGCTAGCAAGCCCTGCCTGCCTTGCTGCTTGCTCCTGCTTTTACCTCCAGTCACAGTTGGGCCACAGGCAGACGTAAGGCTTCTCTCCAGTGTGGCGCCGGAAATGTGCTTTGAGGTGGGAGCTCTTGGTGTACGTCTTGCTGCAGCCGGGGTGGGAGCACTGGTGGACACGGAGAATGGGAGAGGCAGCCTTCTGGCACTTGGGGGTGGCCTCAGCCGCTTGCACAGCCCCCAGCTCCCCAGGCCTCAGAGCCACAGGCAGGGGGGCAATTCTGATGTACTTCTGGTTCAAAACGGTTCCCAGGGGCTGGGCAGCCTGAGGGAGAAGGGTCAGGCTTTGGCCCTGCACGCTGACGACCAAGTGTGCCACCTTGATGCCCCCCAAAGCCTCCTGGGGAGGGGGGCTCACACAGTTTCCTTGGATGGGCTGGATCTGGAGGATAACAGGGATGCTCCCAAGAGCTGTCACCAGATCCGTGGCCCCGGGCACCAGCACAGCCTGGGCTGGGCTTGATGTATCCCCCTCCACGACCATCCTGGGCATGAACTGCACCCCAGAGTTTCCCAGGTTGATCTCCGACTCGAACTCGAGCTTGCCTCCCACCGGCTGTTTCTCACTCAGCTCCTCCTTGAGGAGCTCCATCTTCTCCTTCAAGAACTCCTCGATCTCCTCCAGGGTGGGGATGAAGTCCTGGGAGAGGCTGGAACAGAAGTCGGGCAGCTTCAAGTGAGCCTCGTAGATGGTGGCTTGGGGTTTCTCACCCTCCTTCTTAAACTCGGACGGCGGCAGAGGAGCATCTTGCCCGGGGCCGATGCCGTCTGGAAACAGAACAGCGGAGCCCTCTGGGACGCTGGGCACCCCCTCCTTGCAGCTCTCCAGCAGCGTAGAGGGTGGCATCTCGGTCTGAAAAGCAGCAGCAATGCTGTCTCGCCGCGGGGGGCTCAGCGAGTCCGTCAGGAAGTCGGAAGCAGGTAGTGGCTCGCTGCGACTCACAGAGACCATTTGTTGGCCAGCGTCTCCCCCCACGTGAAGCCGAGGAACTGGCTGGGTACGTAACAAGTCAGGTGGGTGGCAGTGCAGCTGGCAGCCCCGAGGCTGGGAAATCCTTAGCCCATCTGCAAGGAAGTGATGACAAGATTATTTACCATGGCAAAAAAACCCAGGAGCAGCCAGATGTACTACTGAAAATAAAGCCTCAAAAGCGGTCACCAGAAAAACTGCTCTGTTCCTCAAAAAACCCCAAAAAAAAACAACAAACCCCAACCCACCAGATACTTTGCATCTAAGACAGAGTCCTGTGGTCTGCAAAGACCTGGGCTGCTGCATAGTACAGGCTTTGCATCGAACGAAGGCCTCGTTCATTCACCAGCCTAATGGATGGTTACACCTGCCCCAGCAATGGTACGCAGGGCTGAACGGGGCTGGGGGGGAGATGGTTGGCAGAGCCATGAGGAGGAGGGGAAGGAGCCCTTCAGGAGGTACAGAGGCACGGCACAGAGAGAGGAAGCCCAGGCTAGAGCCCGTATCTTCTGAATAAACGTGGGCTTCCAGCAGAGCCGTCCAAACCAGCCATGCCCGTCCTTCCCCCCAACACCTCCCCAGGCCCCTTCCTGCCGGGGCAGGGGAATTCGGAGCAGCATCCCAGGTGTAAACAGACCCTGAGTTTATTTTTAGGGGAAAAAACAACAAAAGCAGCTGACATTTCAGAGTCTGCCAAGGGTAAAGACCAGCCAAAGACCCTCTGGTTGCTCGAGGCCTTTTGCAATCGAGTCTCTAGCCCGTGCACAGCAGGCCTTTGTAAATCAGTGGTGGCACAGACACAATCAGCAGCGGCCAGTGCCAGTTTGGTGTGAGCAGGAGATGAGACTGGGCCATGTCAGACAGACCCCCTCAGAGCCCTACCCTGGGCTCATCCTCTGGCAGGTTGTGCTTCACCCTTCTGCTCCCGTTTCACGCTCCCCTCCATTGCTGTGCTTCTCCCACCATCTCCTCCTCTCGTGTTGCCGTCTGCGCTGACAGCCGTTTCTCACCTTCTGGCCCCTCCTCTGCAACGCCTGTTCTTTCAGAGACTCCCAAGGCTGTTGTCCATCCCTGCAAGATGCAGCGAGACAACTGCTGCCCCTGCCTTTGCTGAGGTAATTCATGAGCTCTTCAGGGCAGAGACGTGGTTTGTGAAGAACTGACCATTGAGCTTGGGCCCTCTGATAAGAGGAAGGACAGCTTAGAAGCTAGTCATGCAACTAGATGGGTGCTCTCGTGGTTAGGGCATCAGCCTGGATGTCAAGACACCTGGCTTTAATTCCCTGCTCTGTAGGCCTCCATTCCCCTTGTCTGAAAGGGGGATGATACGACTGCTCTACGTCTCAGGAGGACTTTGAGAATAAGTATAAACACCACGAGGCACGCAGGGATTAAGGAATTACCGTAGACAGACTCTGGAGACAACAGAGGCCGACACCAGCTCCCTGCCAGCTTCCGGCACGTTTGATAAAACTCACGGTGCCTTTCCACGGGGAGGAAGAGCTCGAGGCGGGGAACCATCCTCTGCCACGATGGCAGTGGCACAGGACAGCTGTTTTTCAGCACTTGTTCTGGGCTTCTCATTCAAGGATCTCACTTCTCTGAGCCCTCAGGAGCCCGTGAAGCGAGCAGTTGGGCAGACCAGGGCACAAACCCCTAACACGCAGCCCAATGCCTGGGAACAGAGCTAGGGCTACAGCCCCCGCTCGGGGAGTGAGAGGGACAAGCTGCCAGGTCTCCATCGTGCCAAAGGGGAGGCAGCACAGCAGAAAACGCTACTCGCAAAGAAAGAATAACGCTGCTTAGACAAATGCACCGCGCACATCAATCATCAGCTGCTATAGCAACAGGCGATAAGGCTGTGCCCGGAGACAGGAAAGTCAAGGACTCGTGAGCAGACCCAGAAGCCAGCATGCAAATACTGCACTAAAAACAACAGGCAAATTGTTGCTTCAGGCCAGGCCCCAGGTGTCAGGGAGCCGCAAAGCGGCCTCAGAGCACTCGAGACACACGAGAACGACGGCGTTGCGCTCTGGCTCGAGCGCGCACACGTCCTGTCATGCAAGTCGGTGCGCTCCGCTCAGCCTCCCCGTCTGCAGCCCTCGTCGTCGGCCCCTGACCCTCGCCCCCACCCGTTCTCGTTTTAAGCTGTCTGAGGAACGCCTGACAGCCCCTCTCACAGCGCTGTGCATCAAACAGGCCGGCACCTCGCTGCGGCTCTCCGGCCTCCCACAGAGCTCATCTCTCGGGGCCTCGACTCATCGTGGGGGCACCGGGGGGCTGCTCGTGCTCACCCACCTCGCAGGGGTGTAGCAAAGCTCAGGGCTGGTTTCTCCTGTGCTTGGAGGTCCGAAGAGGACGGCAGACCCCTACAGACGCGGGGCCGGAAGGGCGCATCCAGTCCACCGCTTGCACGGAGTCCAGCCCCTGCCTGAGGCAGGGTCAGCCTCGTCCGAGCCGTCATCTAAGCGCTACACAAGCCGCCCGCGCCCGCCCCAGCGCAGCCCTCACCTTCCTGGGCCGCCGCGGCGGGAAGCGCGCGGCTCCTGTCACAGACGCGTCGCCACGATGCGCTCGAGGGATCCCGGGCCGAGGCGGCGGCCCCTGCTCCGGAGGAAAGGCCTCCCCGCGCAGTTCAGAGCCCCCGGCCAGGAGCTGAAGTGCCTTCCCGCCCTCGGACGCGGCCTTGCTCAGAGCCGCCAGGCCGGCGGCAGCCCCCTCACACACCGCAGGCGCG
>NW_017728935.1:725611-733215 GCF_001723895.1 Crocodylus porosus | reverse complement strand
AGTCTGAGTTTTTGTTTTGTTTTTGTTTCTAAAAGGACTGGATGTGGGGTGGGCAGGGCAGCCATGTGGGGGATGGAGAGTGGGTGGGGGTCAGGAGCCGGCGGCTCAGCCCGCGGGAGGGGCAGGCCGCGCTGCGGGAGCGCAGAGGGTGCGCGGATGGGGCGGTCTGGAGGGGGACGACCTGCCTACGGCGGGGGCTGGATTAGACGGGCGCCGCGACCGGCCGGCTCAGCAGGGGGATGGGAAAGGGCTGCCGACCAACGTGAAAAGTGGATTTTTCTGCCTAGGAGAGAACCGTGGCTTTCCCCTGGCAGGCCGGGGGCGCCCACGCCCCTGCCCCGCGCGCTGGGCGCGGCTGGCCGTGGGCGCTGACAAACGGGCCGTGGTACGGGAGAGGCGGAGGCGCGGCCGAGATGGCCCCCGCGAGTCCCTCCCGGCCCCGCGGAGGCCAGGCGGCTGCCGCCCTCGTCTGCAGCCCCTGCGCCAGGCTTCCCGCGGCCGGGACTTAGCCCCTCGTGGATGGTCCCCAGTCGTGGGGCAGGCTGAGCACAGGACCCCCACGGGCTAGTGCCTGGCACGGCGCCTCTCCAGGCACCCGCCTGAGCCTCCGGGGCTCCGTAGGGGAGGCACCAGCTAGTGCCAGTAGCCCACTTTTTGTGGAAGCCCTCGCCATCAAGGCAGGCCTTTCCACCCCATCTGACTGGGACTCTTCATACATGTCCTAGCGCCGGCCTTGCCAGAGAAGTTTGTTCCTCTGGCCTGTGCCCCAAGCGGGCTTTAAATCAGCAGAACAAGGGGCTTGGAGACTTGGCCGGAGACCTCTGAGGCCCAGCTCACAGTTTGTGGAGGCTGGTCGTGACTCGGGTCGCTGGGTGAGGCACCCACGCGCATTTTGCACTAGGCTTTCCGGTCCTTCATCTGCCGTGGTGCTCACGGGATATTTTGCTGCACGGGAGAGCTGGGCTTAGTGTCTCGGCACCTGTGGTCAACTCCCAGCCTGCGGCAGCCTGTGCATACACAGAGCATGGCTGGCAGTTAACCACATCTGTGCAGTGCTGGGAATCTTATTCACAGGTGTTATTACCAACCAACAAAGGCCATCGGTTAGCGAGCGGTGCTGGTACAGTTCATACAGGTGCAGTCTCACCAGCCCCGGGGAGGTCTGCTATCCCAACGCCAGCAGGCAGCGCAGCGCACGCAGGCAAGATAGCGCACGACAGCAGATGCTGTAGTGACAGAGGAGACTTTCCAAGGTCATTTGGATATTGCCTGATTCATCGCTCCCTGTCCTAAACCGTGCAGGAATCGCATCATGTTGAATAGCAGTCGCATTAGAATAGCGAGCAGAAGGAGCCGTCTGCATCAGGACAGCCTCTAAAACGCCGCAGGAGCCTTAGGATGAAAGATGTTCTAGAAATGTAAGAGAGATGAATAGTATTTTGCACTTCTACGGAAGATCTCCAAAGGTCTCCCAGCACTCGATACATATACGCTAAGGAAGACAGAGGCCCGCTTTCTGTTAATTAATGAACGTCCAGATTCCCTGGACAACTCTGAAAACCCCACGTACAATTAGTAAAGTAGAGAAGGGTCCTAATTAAAACTAGATCTGAATGCACTCAGGTTAGGGGAAAATTCAGATCTGGCTCCCAACTTGGCAGTGCGAGCTCATCTCTAAAATATGTATAATTCAATCTGTGTACGTGTACACGTATGTGTATGTGTACACAAAGCCTTTCGCACGAGGGCCTCAGTGGACACTTACGATATTGCCTATTCACAAGAGTAGGCTTTATTATCCCATTTTTATAAATGGGGGAATTAAGGCACAGGGCAATGAAATGACTTGTTAGTCATCCTGCAGGTCAGTGGCAGAAGTGCAGGCAGAGCCCGGGAGTCCTGATTCCAGCTCCCCTTCACTTACAACCGAGGACAAAGCCGGTGGCTTGCTTCAGAAGGGGTACCGGTTTCCCCCGGTCCTTTCCATGGGCATCTTTCCCTGTCACTTGTTTTCATCCAGCTGAAGAGACTCATTTCTTTTTCGAAGAAGTATGCAACGTGGGATTTTTTTTAAAAAAAGGCTGCCCGGGATCGAACGGTTCTGAAATCCCCTGCAAATGCCCATCCAAATACAAAAGCGTCGGCCACGTCCCACACCTCTGATGATGTCTCAGTGGACCCCAGAGCAGCCTTGGGCTGGTGTTTTCCATTCTGCCCATAAGCTCCAGGAGACACAAGTTACTTAACCCACCTTCACGAAACCACCACCCACTCTTCCCCGCATGGCATGACTGGGCATGACAAAGGTTCTGCTTTTCTCTGGGAAGCTGATGATCCTGCGTCCACTCATCTCCTTTGTCAGATTGCCTGGCTTAGTCCGGAAGAAGCCTCTGGTTACGCTGCTCCTCTGTGGTTTGCCACAGCTCTTGGGAGCTTCCCCCGCATCTCCGAAGCTCAAGTTCATGTTCCAGCAGGCAGGAACGCAGCGGGCTGCTGCTGACTTGGGGCAGAAGGAGTCTCGTTTCTTGTTTTGCAGGACAGCACCTGGCAAGAGACAGGCTGCGGGTCTGTCAGAAGAAGCACAAGCCGCTCAAGTCCATGCTTGGGGTTTGGGGCGCTGTATTCATGTGTCATTGGGACCCGTTCCTGGTCCAGGGATGACTTGCTGCAGACCACAGTGCCCTCCCTTCCCTGCTCCGAGGGCTCGGCCTAGACTCTGGCTCTACTCCTGGCAGTGGAGAAGGACGTGTCTCTAGCTCAGTCTCTCTTTGGTCCCGCTGATCCTACTGCTCCTCCTCTCCTGGGTTGGACTGCCTCCCCCTTTCCACCTAGTGAGTGATGCTGCACTTAGAGCACAGGTTGGAGAGCCTGCTTGCATGCTAGTCCATGCCAGGATCTGCAGCAGTCTAGTGGCTTGCCTTAGACTGGGGCTTTGCGACAGCCTGGAGATTGACGTACACGGGGTTGAAATAATACTGCGCACATCTCCCAGTCGCTTGGTCCCTGGCTCAGGTACGAGGGCTGTTGAGCAACAGTGTATGAGGAGATGGTGCTTTTGTTGGGATTCCCTCTCCCAACCTCCAGCACTTGGGTTTGGCCTGAATCATTGTAACTATCTGCTCAAAAAAATGTACTCTAGACTTTACTTTTATCTGGATGATAGAGGGTCGCATTAGAATTCCATTGGGTTAGATTAGGGTTTCCAAAGGAGATTAGATAGACAGGTGCCCAATTTCCATGGCAATGACTTAAAATCCCAGCCGTAGCAGCTTCTTTATGGCATGGAGACCACAGAGCTATTTCTTGTAATGGATAATGGTGGTGTGAGGCAGATATTGTAATTAGATGTTTATTGAGGAAACCATAGACTACTATAGGCTTCTGTTGTCGCTGCTACCAGATGTCTTTGCCACTGGGTTATGGCTGTCTCTGCTTTTGCATTTTTGGGGCAGGACTCTTAGCCAAACCTGTTCCTAGGAAATGGTCAAAGTAGACATTTAAGTGGAATCATTTCAGGAGTGTACATGTTCGTTGCTATGTTGTGGCAATTGTGTTAATGTGCTATTTGGGCTACAGCATCCTCCTCATTGAGGTTTGGGGTCTTTTCCTTTAGGTCATCTATTGCTTTCAGGGCACCAGGGGGAGGGTTGATTGTTTTCACAAACTGACTTGCTTATGAGTCACTTCCACGGACTGGATTCTCACGACAGGCGCGCAGAGTGCACCGCTAGCGTTCATGGTCCTCTATTGCTTGCCTTTGTTGTTTTCTATTGGTCTTAAATGATACCTGGCTTTGCTACCAGCTGCATGCATGTACGATGCCTGTATGTAGTCTTGCATGCATGATGCCTGTGCTGATTCTTACTACAAGTGCTCTGTTCTGCTCCGGAAGAGAGATGCACGTGGGTGACTGCCTTCCTCTGTGCCAGGAGAGGGCACTGTGAGATTTCATCACTGAAATAACTAGGTTGCTAGGTCCCTAGATCAGTTGCATATGAGCAGAACCCAGGGCTGCTCTTATGGGTTAAGGACTAAAAAGATAAGATCATGGGGAGAAAAAGCTCCCATACCCATACTCACAGCTGCTTGCTTTGAGCACAGATTAGTCTCACTGGATGGAGGGATCAGGGTCCGTCTCCTGGCTCTGTGTTAGTACGGTGACTAGCAAAGCAGGTCCTAGCCCGTCATTGCAGTTCTTTGTCACTACAGGAAGAAAACCCAAGAAATCCAGTAACAACTACTACTGGTTCTGTGCCTGCGCACCAAATCACTGAGTGCATCTACTCCCCAGAGACAGATGAGATACCGGTTGCTGCCCCTTCAGGGATGACAGTGCATTATGCCAAAACAGATTAGTTATAATCTATAGACCAGGGTTCTGTATTTAGAAGGTGCATTAAATCCTGAGGGATTAGATATAATCTGTGGAGGTGCAGGGCTACAACAAGAGGGCTTTGTACCTTGACTAGTAGATTAGCTGGGGAAATATGTTACTTCGCAGATTGAAAGGAACCTATTCAGAGGCCTTGGCATCTCGTATACATCCTCCAGTATCTAAAGACTGGTGCAAGATTGGGCAGCCTTGTATAAAGACAGGCTTGCAAGGCCAGATTCCACGTTTTCGTTGCTGTAAACAGGAACGCACTGACTTACACGTTTGACCACAGTGACACAAAGAAATAAATGAAACCCATTCCCATAAGGAATAGCACCCATTGGCAAGAGTCAAAACCTAAGTGGTGTAACATCCAAAAGGCCATCCTAGTTAAAGAGTCATTAAGTGTATATCACGAATTCTTCACTGAGCTGGGGAAGAGGTCTTCATGATCAACCCTTTCTATTAACATATGGCCAATCAGATTGTAGGTAGATGCATGTCATTAATGAGTGCCTATCTATGCTTGCAAACCTGCGGAAGAGGGGAATAACGGACCAGACTTCCTGGGGGAACTGAACAGCGAACAAGAGCTCCAAGTTCCTGGGGTCTGACTGACCTACACCCAGCCTCCCAAATGCGAGTGTTTTTGCATTTCCATTGCCCAATCCAAATGCTAGTTAAACTCATGTTTAGCTTTCCAATAACTTCATCCCATTGAGAAGAGAGACAGACGTGCGCTCTCTCTGTCCCAGGCACTGTCCAACAGACACAGCTCCCTTTGTCCCAGTTTGGGAATAAAGGGCTTCCCTTCACAGGTACTAGAGGATGTGTTACACTTCCACACATCAGATCCAGAACCCCGTTCCTTTCCACTTTACTGCTGGGTGGCTAGCAGCAGGCTGTGTGGGGCTTATGCCCCGTCTTTCTCACACACCGTCATTGCAAATCACCCTGTTCTGTTTACATTTGCAGATTTTGTATCCGAAATGCTTTTAATCAGTGCGTCCACCTGTTTTGGGAACCACTGGGTTACTGCCAGTCCTGCACACGTCTCTGCCATTTATCTTTTCCATCAGACTTTTTCAACTGCAAAAGCAGGTGCTCAGCCGGAGCTGCAGATCACTTCCCGTGACTGTGTAGACCCCCACCCCACCTGAAAACCACTGCTTCAGACAGACAGGGCTGCTCTGCCCCTCCTGAAAAGGGTCTGGTTCATGCCCCGGCCTTTGCTGCACCACTGGGGTTGCTTACAGATGTTAACCTGGCCCTCTCCTCCCTAAACAGCACATTGGCAGCCGGCCTTCATCACATCTGGGCGGCATGATGGCACCCAGAGCCGGGAACAAGCTGTGCAAAAGCGCCAGGCTGCAGAGGGGTCCTCGTTCGCTGTGCAGAGGATGGAAGAGGGACGATATAACAGGTCCTGGCCAGTGGGTGACATCTGCCATAGATCCAGACCCCCTAGGACCAGGGGGCTGTAGCCCACGGCTCATGGGATTCCCTGCCAGTACTGATGTCTGCCTAGACGGGAGTCTGCATGGCAGCAGAGATTCCCTGTTGCCTTCTCCGGGCACAAGCCACATTTTGCAGCGGGCTGCGCTCTCTGGGCTCGTCCTCAGGGCTGGTGTGCTTCTGGCGGCTCAGGCCTGAGATCCAGCTTGATGCAGAGATGCAGGAACCCGGGTTTGTGGGCAGGAGGGATGCTGACAGCAGGGCTCCCGGCGCCATCTGCCGGCGCAACTGTGCAGCACGCACATGAGCTGGGGGGGAGCGAGCCCTCCGCATCACCTTGCCCTGCTACCTCCAGGAGCACTAAGGCCAGAGGTGGGAAGGGAGGGCAGAGAAGCCTGCAGGTTTGCGTGGTAAGAGGGCAGGGCCAGGCCCATTCCCACCCCTGTGCTGGCTCCTGGGCACATAGGCCCGGAGCCCCAGTAGGCAGAAATCTGCCAGAAAGTGGGTGGTGATGCTGGCATCGGGCAACCACCATCATTTCTCCAGAAGAAACCGGGGATGGGAGGCAGCCGGCCAGCGTGGGTGACACTGGCCTCTCTGACCGCTCCCGAATGTGGCGCAGTTGTTCCTGCCCCTGTGCAAGCAGCAGCTGCCATCCCGCTCGCTCCCGAGGGCAGCGTGTTCGAGGCTCCGAGCAACCCAGGCGGTGTTTGGCTTGTGCGCACATCCTGCTCCCTGCTCCTGCTGGCAACCCATGCTCAGCTCTCACCAAGGTCCCCTTCTAGTGAATCCGCCCTTTGCAACACCTTCGTGGGACGGACGGATGGTCTTCCATGCTCCTGCTCAGGGCACAGGAAGAGAGCGCGAGTGGGAAAGCCTGGTCATCATTTAGAGGGTCTCGTGCCCCTTTAGGGTTCTCCATCACTTCCAGTACAACCAGGCAGAGGCGAATGGTGCGGGGATGCTAGTCTCCATTTCTGGAAACTCCAGCTACTCCCAGTGGGTCGTGGAGGAAATGTGCTGACCCACGGCTTACCCCAAACATTGCAATTAATGGAGCGACACATGCTCTGGATCAAAAGCTTTTTATTTTCCCTCTTAATAAAATTTATAATATGCCTCCCTGCACGTGATACAAAATAATTACTCCGCTAAATAAATAAGACACGAACGTATTGCAGACAGCATATCGCCCTGAAGGAAAAACAGAACAGGACATCCTTCCCCAGATCCAGAGCTTCACACAACGGGAACTGGGGAGGACAGACACTCCCCCTCCCTCCCCAGTGGGTCCAAGAGCATTCCCTTTAAATCCCCCAGTTGGGGGCTGAGAAGGGAGAGGGAGGCCACAGTATCCACTAGGCAGCGTCCAGAAACGGACCTGTCACCTGAGAACACAGGAGGTGGCACGAACACCTGCCCCTTTCCTTGGAGGAGGCTGCTCCAGCGGACGTAGGTCAGACAGCAGAGTCCATGTCCTCCAGCGCTGCTTATATGTACGTGCAAGTTAGAAGAGCAACAAGACGTGCCAGAGGCTGCACGTGTGCTTACTAGGACACACTGAGGTCCCTCGCTCGTCTGTGCCGTGTCCCAACCACAGGCAGCTGTTCTGTACCGAGCCACGCTGGCTTCTCCCAGGGCATTCTGGGGTGCCCGAAGCATGCACCTGATTGACCACGAGACGGCTGTGAGCAAAAAAGGGCCTTTGCTAATTATGGACCGCAAGGCGCTGCATTACGGGATAGAGTTAGGAAAAGCCACACAGTCTAAACGG
>NW_017728935.1:698521-724721 GCF_001723895.1 Crocodylus porosus | reverse complement strand
AAAAAAAAAAAAAAAGAGAGAGAGAGAGAGAGACGGAGAAAGAGCAGCTCGTTTGGGCAGTGTCTGAGGGCAGCAGGGGAGCTGGCTTCAGCCCTGGCGCCGAAAGCACTGTGTGACACAGCCGTGCCAAAACAGGAACACCTTGTCCTTCAGCAGAGCCTTCCACCCCAGGGCTCTGCCCTTCCCACGCCTCCGTCACACTGAAGGCACTTTGTCTCGTCCGGCCTGGGCAAGGCCTTGTCTTTTTTCACGGGTTGCTTTTGCTGGCTCGCAGCTCAGGCAACGAGGCACTGGGCTGCTCAGCCTGACCTTGGTTTCTGCCCACGCTGCAGGCACAGCTCGGGTTGCTGGGAGGGCCAAGGCCTGGGCTGCAGACCATGCTCTTCACTCCCGCAGAGGCTCCTGTCCGTGCTGCAGCCACACAGACGGCCCGCTGCACTGCTGAGAGCTCCCCTATTGCGTGCGAATCCTCAACCGGGGCAGAGGCGATAGCCAACGTTACCCGTGCTCTGATCCCCCCACAGACGAGCAGCACACAGTACTGCACCCTTTCTTCTGAGACTGGAGACCACCCTGGCCTGCAAGCTCCTGCTCTAAGCTACCCAGACATCGTGATCCCCAGCACTGCAGGGGATTGGAGTCTGCCAGCTCAGTTGATGCTCTGTGCTCTTGAGTCTGAGGGGGGGAAAAAACTGCTGCAAACAGCAGAAGTGTCCAGGGGTGAACCCGGCTCTGAGGCAGGACGCACTGGAACGGAAAGCTACATTTAAGGACCAAAGCCTCTGGTACCCCAGAGAGAGAGAGAGTGGAAAGGGGGAGCCAGACAACCTGAGGTGCAAAACTGTGGGCACCAATGGGCACTGCGAGCCTCTTCCCTGCTTCTTGCAACTGAGGTAGCTCATGTCCTGACCCCTGAAGTCCTATGGGTCATCCCGGCCCAGATGCACAAGTCTAATCAGGTGGCCCAGCACTGGCAGCAATGGGCTTCCTGTTTCACAGTGGCACTGAGAGCCAGGGAAATTCAGGGGGGACAGACTGGGTTTTAAAATGAAGAGAGAGGGGAAAGTTCAAGGTAGGCTTGTTAAAAAATAATGAGAACAAGGCATCCTTCCCATGCAGCGGGACAGGGCATGGACAGGAAAGACACCTCGGAGCATTCGGTGGTAGGGTGGTCTGAAATGGGTAGAGACACGGTGTCTGAGGATGGGGGATTTTTCCTTGAATTGCTCTCCCCAAAAGGCAGAGGGTGGATAAAAGAAAAATGCAAGTGGAGGAAGCCACATATTCACACGCCCCCTTGCTCACTAGCCAAGTCTCTCACCTGGACCTCCTCTTTTCAAGCTAACTCTCTCCTTCCTTCCTTCCTTCCTCAAGAGGTCACAAAGAGGCTTCCTCGCGGTCAAGACCACCTCATCTGCAACTCAGTAATTGCAAGGCCGGTTACTCTAATGCATGATTAAATAGGCACGAAATCGCAGATTCTACTTAAAACAACGTACCAGTTGGAGGCAGGGGAGAGCCACTTCCACGTGCGCTTGAAAGGCCGGATGTGGGGTGTTGGTGGAGGAGGACGGAGGGAACTTAGAGGGGCACATTCCAGCAATTCACCCCACCCCACAAGTCCCCTGCTGCATGGATGCCGCCAGAAGATATCACTTTTGGGGCAGAGGACACAAATATCTACTGAGCGAGCAGCGGGGTCTCCCTGAGCCCAGTGAGCCGCAGGGGGCTGGTACACACATGCCGAGTAGTAAAAAAATGAAAGAAGGTAAAATGCTAGTTTGCACCATCCTTCCTTCTGACAGTAGGCTAAAATATCTGCATTCATGATTGTTGTAGGATCATACAGACCTGGTCCACTCGTCACAGGTCTAGAGGCAAATTCACCCCCCAGTTGAGGAGGCTTTACCTGAGGGCAGGATTACGGAGGAGCTTTGCATCGGCTTGGGGGACAGTTGAAGGGGCTGGGGCCGCTGCAAGCTCCTGCTAGCACACGGACAAGGCTGGCACATGGGGAGCCGAGTGCCGAGCTTCCCTCATCTCCCGCCCCCATGCAACATGCAGCATTTCCACACAAGCCCCCGCAGCCTGGACTGGTAGCTGGCCCCGGCGTCTGCTCCTCCCCCCAACTCCTTTGCAGCAATGACCCCATGTGCTGGTGCCCTGGCCCAAGTACCGTCTGAGCCAGGCGGATTCCCATTTTAATGGACCAATGCTGGGGCATTGTATGGGGCCCTGCTAAGCGACGCAGCGCTGGCGGACAGGACCGGATCGTAACGGAGAAAAGGCAGGAGAACAGAGGAGTCGAAAACAGTGGGGCAGACTCGGTAGGCGGGAACCCGGCTTCCACGCGCTTCCCACGGGAGTCAGGTCCACGAGCCTTACCAGGGCTCCAGGAAATCTCCCTCACAGCCTAACTGGGTCACGGTGGGGCAACACAAGACGGAGGAAGCCGCAACGGCATCAGCAGTCACAGAAAACAAGGTGGGAAAGGGTCCTTCAGAGCTCATCTAGTCCAACCCCCTGCCCCGGCGGGGGGACTAAGCCATCCCTGACCAATACAGATCCAACCTGCCCTAGGGACTGCTGCAACGGAGGCTCTCCAGCCTCCGCGTCTCATCAATGCCAGTGCTTGCAGTGAGAAAGCTTTGTCAGATTTTAACCTCTAGGCTTCACGCAGGGCAGGGGTAGCAGGAAGGGGCACCACATGGGGCGGCAAGCATGGGGGTCAGGGGCTAAGTGCTTCCAGCATCTGGGGAGCTCGGAGGACTCCAGGACCCTCACACCCTGCCATGGATTATTGCACTTAACTGTAGGTTAAATGGTCAGGCTAATGAGGTCTGACCCGTGCTATAAAATACCGAGCGGGGGGCCTTGTGAACACAGCTTGTTTGCTGCCTCTGGCCAAGCCCTTTTACAAAGGCACTGCAGATCGGTGCCAGGCACTTTGGGTGCAGAAAGCAAAGAGCCCATTCAGAAGGGAGGCCTGGCTGTGCATCACTCCAGTGCTTGTAAGAGCAAAGGGATTAACAGAGGCGGCGAGGCCCGCACAGCCCCCACCGCAGCTCTGCTGGTCTCTGCCAGCGCCCACACGCCAGCCAGCACGGCAAAATCCTGAGCTCGCTCGGGCATGGGGCTTGCCCGCTACCTCTGCCACCATACCCCATGCCAGGCCTCCTCTCCCCAAATATCCCAGTTGGCACCAGCCAGAGGTGGGGATTTGGTTCAAAGCCAAGATGAGAACCTCCCCACCCCGAGCACGGCAGGGTTTCAGCTCCCCTCTTTGCAAAAGGAGTTCCCCCACACACATGCACACACCATGTCACTGCCCCTCCCTGCAGGTATGTGGACCCCGCTGCTGAAGGCAAACACTCTTCCGTCCCCTTTGACCTCAGCAATCCTCTTTGGTGCTCCCTGTGCAGTGCTAGCCTTTGATAAAGGCACCATGCAGAAAGCACTGATGGTTGCAATGCCCTTCCTTATACACCTGAGATGAGCCCTGTATCCTCTCCGTTTCCACGTGCCCCCAGGGCAGCACAGTCAGGCTCCCACAGATAGCACTAGAGACGGGGAGAAAGCGTGAATCGTGGGGATTCCCGTAACATACGGCATAAGTGTGCACGTGCATCCACCAGCCCCGTGCCCGCCTGCGTGCGAAAAGTCCTCGCTACGCAGAACACTTGGCCATATCGCTCTTATCGAAGACAACTTTGGTCGCAAAGTAAATGGCCACGAGGCCAAAGCCGGCGGCTGACACCATGTAGGCAGTCACCGACTGTGTAAACTGGACGATAGACCCCATGATGAGGGACGGAACAACCTGAGAGAGGAGGAAAGCACTGTCCAGGATGGCCAGGTCCAGGCAGATCCCTCGGCCAGGTGCTGCGGAGTCCGGGTCTCCCACCATCATCATGAGCGAGACCTCGCAGGGGGAGCCGACACACAGGGCTGAGCTGGGAGCCGGCGGGGAGGAGAAGAGGCCCCCGGCATGGCCATTCTGGTAGGGCAGCTTCTGGCTGGAGAGAGGCCCTTTGGGGAAGCCTGTTTTCTTGTCCAGCTGAGCAGCGTCCTCCTCCTCTTTGCTTTTGTACTTATGCAAAAATACCTGAGGTTAAAAAAAATGGAGATAGGGGGAAGGTGAGGAGCCCCAAAGGGCAGGAAAGAGCTGGCGAGCCAGAGAACGAGGCAGGCGGGCCCTGTCCCAGCACTTACACGAGGCACCGCCAGGCCTGGTCAGACCCCACCTCGCTTCAAGTTGTGCCAGCTTCATGCATCTCGGGGATGCCACCTGCAGAAAGCCCCAGCCCCAGCAGCAGCTCCCAGAGGCAGGCCCGGCTGGCAGGGCCACCCCTGTCCGGTCTCAGGTTCAAAGTGACCCTGACCTGCTGCAGTAATCTGTCTCTGTTCAGCGTGACGCGTGACCGCCACAGGGAAGCACATCGGCCCCATGTTCTGCAGCGCGGGCGTCTTGCTCCGAGCCCCGACGGATCACAGGACTCTGAGAGAATCAGGTGGTGCAAAACCAACCAGATGGGCAGTGTGGGCACAGCAACCCCCTGGACCTCAGTGACATGGCTCCCAACTCACCCCAGGGCAAGAGGAGACCCAGACACCTGGACCCCTCCTCCCTGCACACGCTTACTTTCATACAGCTCTGTCAGCAGCAGGCCCATGAGTCGGGCTTGGTGTGTGTCTGCAGAAAGAAAAGCAGACGACACTGCCTCCCAGGGCTACAGGAGTCCTATTTATGAAGGGCTTTCAGGAAGAGAAGCTAGGGGAAGGCAGAGAACAGTTCCAATGTTAATAAAGCAGTGACTCAAAGCCTTTCTGCTGCACGCCCTAGAGAGCACCTGAACTGCTCGGGCATAGCTCACACTGGCTCCAGATCAGGTGACGGGGGTGGGTTTTGGGGCCATTGTTCTGCAAAAGCGGAGAGTCTAATTTATGCTCCTCGGCTAGGAACACAGCCAGGCAGACGAGACAACTGTGGCCCTGCAAATCCACAGCAAGTAGGTGCCTCGTTGAAGTAACCAGCTTTTGAAGCAACACCCCGAGAGTGAGCCTGCACTTAGAGTTACCCGGCTTCCGGTGCACTCCCTGCCTTAACCCAGGTTAACTCTCAACTGCAGACAAGTCTGTGCCGTTCCCAGGACAGGTCTAACGCCACCGGCTGCCATCTGCCATGCTGCTCTGGACAGCCTAGAGCTGCGCAGGGGCCCTATGCAACGGGTACCCATGGGTCCCTCACCGCAGAGGCCCTACAGCTGGTTAGTCAAGCTGCTAGGGAGAACAGGGTAAGGAGCTACAGTGCAAAGGGGTCAGGCCCTGGAGAAGCCAAGCACCATCTTCAGGACCAGCTTCCTGGGCTTTTGAAGTGACAAGCAATTAGGCTAGGGATTGGCACTCAGGGGACATGGGTCCTTCCCAGCTCTGCCAGATACTCCCTGTGTGATAATGGATAGGCCAGTCCTTCCAGGTCTCAACTGTCTGTCTGTAAAATGGGGGAAATAGTCCTTCCTTTCCTCCCACCCTTTGTCTGCAGTATCTCCTTGGACTCTAAGATCTGTAGGGCAAGAACAGCCCCTTACTGTGCGCATATAGAGCAACTAACACAACGCCCTGATCTCAGCTGAAGCCCTCTATAAACTACTCTACTGCCAATAACAGGCACATGCAACAAAAGAAATTGCTGGGAAAGCCCTGCTTGCCCAAGAAAGTCAAGACCTTTTACATCAGACATATCTGGTGGTGGCCATAGCAGGGAACCAAGAACATGCTAACCCATTTTCCACACGATGGGCCAAAACAAGCCAGGAGAAAGAAAGCACGTGGTTGAGAGAGGGGAAAAAATGGTTCTGGGAGCGCAGGGCTCAGATCTGATTGCTTGAAATACCCAACAATTCTCCTCTTCCATACAGAAGAGAAGAGAAGGGGATACAGGGAATGACTGCACAACTACCCTGCCAGGATGCACCGGCAGCCCGGCCACGCTCGGTACCACCGCGGAGCTACTGGCAGTTGTTTGGACCTCCCCTGGCTGTTTGTGAACACCCCCTGTGGTGCACTGTTCACTAGCTTCACGTGGCCCGAGGCCACGGCTGGACCTCTGCCATGCAGTTGCTTCAGATCCACGCACAGATTCAAGCGGTCGAGAGCCTTGAGAGCTGAGCTCTGGCATGCCTGTCAGACCCCTCACACTCAACGGAGAGGGATCCAAGAAGCCTGCTTAGCTCCTTCAAAGGCACAGGCCTTCTTCTGCTCTGGCTATGCCTGGATTAGGGTGTAAAAGGTGCACCTGTTCGAACAGACACACCTGTGAGAAGTCTGGTGCAGACAAGGCAATGGTTTCTTCAACATCAGAAGTCTTGAGGTTTGACCAAGCCTGCTTAGCGCACCTTAAACGCGACATGCCTTGTGTACACTGGATGTTGGGGTGTATTTGTCGGACTACGCGCATCTTTCCTCCTGCTCTTTGCAGGGCTTCTCTGGTCCTATTAACGCAGCTACAATTGAGGGCATGCAGGAGAAGAGACTGACTTACGCAGTCTGTGTGGGAGAAGCTGCCGCTGGGGTTAGTCTTGCAGGCTTTCGCTAAGGAGTCCACACAACGCTGGAGTGGCAGCTGTCTGGGACCCCCTCCTGGTGACTCACTTCAGGAGAAGCACAGAGGCAGGAAGGAAGGGGGACAAGAAGCAGGAACACAAGGAGGACAGAGGGTGAGAAGCAACGGTAGAATTAAAACAGTCAAAAAAGGACAGGGGAAACGGGTATGAAAGAGGTAGATAACAGTTTGCAGAAGTTTTGGAGGAGGTGGGGTCTTCACCTGGGGGCCTGTTGCAGATCACAAACCAGTACTGGGAGCAGGGAGGTGCAATTTCAGGCCTAACCCCGCCAGTAGGTTCACTGCCTCTGGTGCCCACATCCTTGGCATGACCGTGTTTTCTCAGCAGCATTTTGGGAACGTCGTTGGCCACCCTGCAGAACGCCCGCAACCCGGCCAAGGGGATGCCCACAGGGGATCTCAAAACCAGGCTTTGAGTTCCTCTCAGAGGAGCAGGCCTGGCTGCCCCGCAAGCCCTTCGCTAGTGCGCCAGGAAGTTCAGTGCATATCGGAAGGAGGCGCTGGGAAGCGTTCGCTCCGGGACCATCTGGGTGTCTGTGGTCAAAGCTCCCAGTTCCTTTAACTTCACAACAAGCTGCCTGCCACTGGGGTGAAAAGGGGGTCTCTCAAGCCACAAACATGTTTAATTTCAAATCCACGGGAAGCTCCTGCTAGCATTAGCAGCCTTGCCTGAATAAGGTGCAAGGAGGCAGAGCCTGCGATTTCAATCACTGGTTTCAAGTACAGCCTGTTTTTGCTTAAAGCCCCAGCTCCGGGGCAGATGTGGGCCTCAGCTCTCCTTTTAGATCACAGGGGCGCGGGCACAAGCTTGCGCACAGGGGTTGTGGGCAGCAACAGGGGAAGGGCAAATAAAGAAGCTGATGTTTATAATCGGTGGCCGTCTCCTGGGTATTCAGGACACGATTCACGATCGGGGCAAATGTCACAAAGGGAACTTGGGTGCAGACAAAGCACTGGGAAGCTCTAGGGAACGTGGTTCAATTTCCACCGAAGGATCAAAATGTAGTGGGGACAGGGCACGTCCTTCAGCAACCTGCAGGTCCTCCACTCCCATGCAGCGCAGCATGGGTACTGGGCAGCTGGCTGTGGAGGGAGGAAGGGGCTGGAAACATGACCTTTGGCTTTACAAACCCAACCAAATGGGGCTCAGCTTCACTAACCCCACCAAAATCAGCAGGGTCCGGGTGGGCGGCCCCTGAAGGACTTTCTCCCTAGTTGCAAGGCCTAAATAGAAACACTCTGGGGTGGGTGTGTGTCATTCCAGCTTCGGGGCGAGTTGAGCTGAGCTGCACCTCCGGTGGGTGGCTTCCAGCAGGCAGACCGCCCAGCCTGGCATCTCGGCTATATGCCACCCCCCTGCCTCCAGCAACGGTGCCCACCTGCTTGTCATGATGGTACAGCGAAGCCAGCGTGTACGGCAGGATCTGGAGCGCAGAGAAGGTGAAGCCCGTCAAGGCGGCCGAGAGGGTGACGATGAGGACACTGCGGGAAAGGCACACGACGAAGGCAGCCACGGGGAAGAAGGTCACGCTGGTCAGGTATACCGCCCGCGTCCCAAACTGCTTCACCATGCGGTCCATGATTGTCGAGAAGAAGGTGGAGGTGACGCACTGCAGGAAGAGGCCCAGGCTGCCCATGCGCACACCTGGGAACAGACACATGTGGGGAGGATGGTGGAGATGCACAGCACAGCGTACCCTCCCAGAGCCTGCCCGGCTTGCAGAAAGCCAAATGGCTCCGGGGCTCCCTTCCTTCCCCCCCAGTGCCCCAATTCTGGAGGGCAATGGCAGGCTGAGGGCCTTTCTGCATTGCTCCATAGAGGCTGGCCCATGCCAGCACAAGATCATGACAATCCGGGGACCAGAGTGCAAGCTTCCAGCAGAGAGGAGGGATGGGACAGCTCACCCTGCCCACTCTGAGAGCCCATTCAGCTCTCAGGCTCTCTGCTGAGGCTGCTGGTGAAGGACCCCCTGCTAACGCCACTGAGACCCCAACCTGCTCACGGGGGAAAGGGAGCATTTCCCAACAGAGAAGCAGCTGCTGGGCACCCACAGGCCCCACTGAAAGGCAGTGCGAGCTGGGTGCATAATTCCCATCCCTGCCTTCGAGAAGCTCCCCTGAAAATCTCTCCTTGGAACCCCTCCGTGGCCTGTGCATGACCCAGGATGTGGCGTCAGATCCAAAAGCGGCAACAAAACCCAAGGAACAAGGGGTGGGTTTAAGTTGGTGAGAAAACCCAGGTGCTGGCACAGGGCGAGACATCCGCTTGCCTCTCTGCACATCCAGCCTGGACCTTTCTCTTGGCAGAGGCACGTGGGATTACAGGTACCTCCACCATTAACTCTTTGGAGCAGGGACGCTCGCTGCCCTGGGCGTAGCACAGTGGGGCCCAAAAACAGCTGTTGCAGCATCAGCGTTAAATCAGAATTAAGCTCCGAGATGAACAGACATTCATACGGGACAGAGAGAGAGTGTGGGCCGTGCAAAGAGGGTGCCCAGCCAGGAGGACAGCCGTAGCGCAGCCTGGCTCCCTACAGTCCTGCTTGCCCTCGGCTCTCCAAGTGGTGAGCAAACATTTGCCCCCAGTGGTTTACAGAAGGGGAAAGTGAGGCAAAGCAGCGGTGGAGGGAACCGAGGAGACGCAGCATGCTATCTGCTGGACCACTTTCCTTCTCCAGAAACCAGGCACCAGTCAGTGCCCCCTTCCACGCGGCTCTGCTGCTCCGGTCAACAGTGCCGAGGACAATCCTGCTCCAGCGTTCCCTGCCTAGGGAGTTCCTGGCTCCACGTTATCTCTGCAGGATGCTGAAGGCAGCAGCCCTCTTGCCCTTTTTATCTGTGCTTGCAAAGCCAACAGTGTTTCCAGGGATTTGCTGCAGTTCCCACGGCCGGAGGGGGAGGGACCCTCCTCTGCACGTTGCTCTGAACGTGCTGTCCCTTAACCCCATTTCCTGGGAGTTTGCACAAGGCAGACGGTCAGCAGACTGATCTTTGCTGAACTTCAGAAATACCCTCGACTATCCCCTCAGTGCCAGGGAGGCTCAGGCAGTCAACAAAGGCCGTCACGGTTTGGATGTGGCTGCAGCTCCCCTGCACAGAGGGATGTGGGGGGCTGTAATGGAGGGTTTTTTCCATAGAGGAACTCCAGTTCATCCTACTGCTGCCTGGGAGCTGGAGAGGGACGTACAAGAAGGTTGTTTGACCCCAGTCCTCTTTCCTGCCGTGGCAGGGGGTCGGACTCGATGATCTGCTCAGGTCCCTTCCGACCCTAGAAACTATGAAACTATGAAGAAGGTTGGTTCAGTCTTGCAAGCCCTAAGGAGAGCGAACCCGGCTCTCAGCTCCACTCACCACCTCTGTGTAGCAGTTTCAACAGGTGCAAAATGAGAGAAGCCATTTACCCAGCCCTGAGATCTGGGAACAAAAGATGCTACGAAGCGTTAATTAGACCTGCCTCTCAAGTGAGGAGGGCTTGCATAGGTGATGCCTCTCAAGTGAGGAGGGCTTGCATAGGTGATTTTGGTCCGGGAGACTCCCGCACCAATTAGAGACCCCTGGAAACACAACGCTGACCACAGAGCCCCTCTCCAACCCCGTCTAAATGGGTCCGCTCTCCCACCCTCAACCACGAGGGCAGCTGGCTCATTTCCTACCTTCATCATAGTGACGCCTGGCTTCCGTGCCTGGCTTGGCCCTGGGAACCCCCTGGTACAGCCTTTCCCCAACGAAGTCCGTGTAGAACAACGTGAAAGTCATGAAGGCCATCCAGCTGCACAGCTCGGCCACAAAGAGCCGCTGGATCACCTTGGGGATGCGGCAGCAGAGGCCGTGCAGCCGTGGGACCAAGGTGCAGAGGTTCCTCGCGGCTTGCACCACGTGCCTCGCTTGCAGGAGGCTCTTGGAGACTCGGCAAGAGCAGCAGCTGGGAGACGAGGGCCTGGGGGAAGAGTCCTTCAGCGCAGGACCCATCAGCGCGTCCGTCCGTGCTGCTGCCTCCTCGGTCACAAAGAGGGTGGCCAGGACGCAACCGAGGAAGATGATGGCAAGGAGGCTGAAGAGGCACTTCTCCTGCCCGCCCAGGTAAGGGGCCAGGAAGCTATCGTCCCAGTCAATGGCTGGAAGCAGGTAGCCGATGCAGCCGCCCAGGCTGACCATGAAGGCGTACATGGAGAAGGCCTGCCGGCAGTTGTCGGGCTCCTGGAAGAGGTCCGAGAGCAAGGCCTCCAGGGGAGTGAAGCAGACCTGGCCGCAGAAGTCCAGCAAGCCAATGCCTAGGATGAGGAAGGCGATTTCTAGGGGGCGAGCGTCGAGGGCAAAGAGGCCCGCCAGGCGGGTGGCGTGGGGGATGGTGAAGAGGCTCAGCAGGACCCCCAGGCACAGGACCCAGATGAAAGGCCGCCGTCGGCCATAGCTGCTCTGCCAATGGTCACTGGCGGAGCCGATCAGCGGGACGAAGACCAGGCCGAGGACAGGCCCGATCCCTGGAACGGAGACAGGCATGGTGTTACAGAGGAGCACGGGATCCGCGCTGCGTCAAGAGCCCGGGTGAGAGGCAGGGTCAAAGTGTTCACAAGTGACTGGCAACTATGGGAGCCCGAGTGACAAGGGACACCTTAAAAGATGCCCCCAATTGCCAGAAGAGGCCGAGCGCTCGTTTTCTGAAAACACGGCCCCTTCAAAGCGTCTCGGGTTGGGAGCCTGCCATCAGTCGCTTGTGAAAAAACCCTGGCCCCGATTTCTCCCTCCCTCCTAAGCAGAGTCGCTTGTACCCCGGAAACCAGCCACAACCCCACCGCAACCCCTCCTCCTTGGAGTTTATTAACAGCATGACCCAAAAGCAGTCCTCCATGGAGGCCACACTTTGCAGGCCTGAAACCCCAGTCCTTGAGGGACTACTGTCCCTGTTTTAGAGAAGTGGGATGGAGGCAGGGAAACCTGCCAAAGCCCCATAGGCCATTGCGTGGCAGAGACAGGAGTATAACCCCAGAGTCCCGGCTCCCGGTGCCCTGCTCTAAATGACTCTTCCCCTACAATGAAGCAGTCTCAGCTGACTTCAGGATGCAGAGGAGCAAACCTCCGCTTCCCGATCTGCCCCCTGCCCTCAGAAACTGCAGGAAGGGTGAGCCCCTCTGGGAGAGTAAGAAGCCACCTACCCAAAACCATGGTCATGAACTTCTCCTCCACACCCACTTCCAGCAAGAGTGGGGGCACGTAGGTGATCCCGGCAGCCAGGCAGACCTCCAGCCCGAACGTCAGCGAGTTGACTAGCAAGAGCTGAGCCCTGCGGCTGTGGAAGAGCATGCTGACCCACGCTTTCTGAGCCATGCTGCCCCCGTGCTCCTTAGTTTTAGATGGCTACGTCAAGAGGACAGCAGCGTTGCAGCCGGCATTCCCCACGGCCAGACCCTAAGGTCTGGGGTCTCCCCTCCAGGTCCAGTGGGGAGACACTGGCTGCCATTTCTGTCGGCAGCAATCAAGCCGTCGCTCCTTCTGTCTTTTCGTGCAAGGTGTGGTCACTGCAGTGCAGAGCCCAGGCTCAGGCGGGCCAGCTTCAGACTCCGGGTCTCTCCCTCTGCTTTACGCTCTGCACTGTGGAGAAGGAAGAGAGCTCATTGGAAAGGACAGCCATCCACAGATCACCCATGCGAGTCCTTCCTAAGGGGCCCAAAGCCACAGAGCGAGTTCCTCGCACCCCTGAAGCACCACAGGGAAAGGAAAAACCTCGTGCACGGGGATATCCTGGACAGCCATCCCCAGGGTGCAGACTACGTGGACTGGCCTTTGCTGGCAGCATCACTTCTCCAAGGTCACAGGGCCAGGTTCACAGAGCTGCCAACCCCTGGAAGCCTCTTCCCCTTCACCATCGCTTGCTCCCCCTGTTCCTCTCTCCATCGTTTGCCCGGTAGCAGCACCCACTGCTGTGCAAACACAGCACGATCCTCAGAGAGGGTCCCTGCCCCAAAGAACTTGCATCTAAACTCATTTCTTTAGGCCCCAATCGCAGCATTAGCCACCAAGCCCTCTCCTTCCCACGCTTGGGCGGTGTGGCCTCCGTTTTCACCCACATCATTTCCCCACCTCTCTCGAGCAGTAGGTGCAGCTCAGCAGCTCCGATGAAGCCTCCTTTGTTTCACAGACACACCTGACCCAGTTTAACCCAGTGCGTGGCAATTACCTTAATCATGAGTACGACATCTGAGCCGACATCGCCCGCTGAGTCACCTGTTTTCTGCGTCCTCTCTCGTGTGCCAGAGCGATCGCAACGGAGATGGGCACTTTAACACCCCTGGAAGGTCTCGTGGCAAAGTTGCTAACTAGGTGCCTATGTGACCCTTGCCAGGGTGGCATGAGGTCTGCTGAATATTTACCCGGGCATCAAGCACTCAGGGGGATGTGGGTATAATAGGTCTCCAGGTCATAGAAGGCATACAAGATTAAGTGGCCGACCCAAGCAACACCCCAGGGAGTTTACACCAGAGCTGGGCACCAACCCAGGTGTCCCCAGGAGACCAAGGAGTGTTGAAGAGACCCAGAGAAGAATTACCCCTGGAAGAAGCAGAGGTAAACTGCACTGCTTTAGGTGCCATCTGTCCACACCAGTCCCAGGGTAACTGCTTGCAGGCTATAGCCTGCTCCTTTACCACCTAGCATGAGACACAGCAGTAGCCTCCTCCTCCGGGAGCGACTCCAGGACGGCTTCACATCTGCCCTTTCCAGATCGTGGTGTCATTTATAGCAGTTGAGGCTTCCTCTATGTCAGAGGGGTCAGAGAGATGGCCCACTGGGCAGATCCCATCCACGGAGCCTCACGATCCGGCCTGCAGCCAGTCCCAGCCCCCAGCAGCCTGCAGAGGCTGGTCTTTCACCCCTCCTCACTTCCTGGGGTCTCTCCATTAAGTCTCATTTGCCAAAAAGAGGGAAGGGAGTCCAGAAGCATCTCTGAGGTCAACGCTTGCCACGAATTCAGCTTCCCAACAAAACAAGACCACGCCTGGCCCCTTTCAGGCCACATTTATGGGTGGGGGGGGAAAAGGAGAAAAGCAGCTCATTCCAGCGCTGTGCTGGGCAGCCGAGCCGCTGCCCTGTGTTTGCAAAGGATCACCTCGCAGCGGGGGGCACGGGTCCTGCTGTAGCCCTGGGTAAAACCTCATGCATGAAACTGCCCCACAGTGCTCCCCCTTTGCACATCCATGCTGCCCATCCGCCTGCAACTTCAGAGTCCCTGGGCAAGCGCTACAGACTAGGCAGAGGGGGTTGAGAAACCTTTTTTGGAGGACGGGGCCAGAAGAGCCACCAGCCCTGGGGATGCCCCGATAAAGCTTTACAGCTATGCAAACATCATTTCCAGCTTCTCCTTGCCACTGAAGGAGGAGCCTCTTCTCGCAAGCTAGGTCAAAGAGCCGGAGGTGGAATCAATCTAAGTAACGCGGCATAGTTTAGATTGGTAGCAAACAGACCTCGCATTCGCCCTTTGGTGAAGGGGTCACGTCTTAGACCGGGTTCTGCCATGTTTACACCAGCCTGCGTGCCGAACGTCTGCTGTCGCGGGTACAGACCAGTCTGCGCGCACCCAACTCCTGCTGTTATGAGTATAGACTGGTTTACAGTCACTTATGCCAGTAAAAGTGATGTCTGTACCTAGCCCCAGGGTTAAGAAGTTCGCGGGCTGTCATTTCCATCCTACTCATAATTAACACCAAGCGCTCTCTCCTGACTCACCCTCCAGCCCCCACACCTCCCCAGGGTTTCACGAGTTTTATATAAAATCGTTATTTTCCATGAGCTGTCTTCAAAAATTATACAGGAGGATGACCCAGACTGCCCCAGGATGACAGAGAGAAATAGAAAGACCTGCACCGTGTGCTGAGAGCAGGTCGGCGGGAGGTGAGGCACCACACCAAGCAAGGGACCCCCACGGGTAGACCCCATGCTCACACGGCTCCCTCGAGTGCAGGGGGGATCCCACCTATGCGTAAGGGTGCTCCCATCTACAGCCACCGTAATCCAGGGCTTCAGGGCTTGCCTCCAACACCTCTCAACATTAGCCTCTTCTCATCGTTTTAGTTTCTAGGGTCGGAGGGGACCCGAGCAGATCATCGAGTCCGACCCCCTGCCATGGCAGGAAAGAGTACTGGGGTCAAATGACAGATAAACGGAGACATACACAGAGAGGCTGTACATGACTGGCCTGAAGTCAAACAGCAAGTTAGCTGGGAATAAAATCTAAATGTCTTGCTCTAGCAACACGACAACGCTTCCTAAAAGGGGAAAATCCAACAGCTCCTTGGGATGGGATATGCCGAACATGTCGGAAGCAAACAAGCAACCCTAACTCCTGCGGCAGAAATACGACCCGCTCGGATGTGAGGCCCCAGGCCAAGCTCTGCGCCTTTGTGACGGGCAGCATTGGGACCAAAGCCCTCGACGGGCAACAGCAAGAGCCAGGCTCCCACGCTGCAAGTTGGGACGGGCTCTCTGCGGCTGGACACGAATGGGGCTGCCCACAATAGACACAGTCCGGGGTGGGGTGAGGTGCACGTTGCAGACACAGATGCACAGGTGCCCTATAGCACAGACTTTAAAAAAATACAATACAATACAAGTTCTCACAGCCTCTCGCTGTTGCCACCCTCCCACTCCATCCCATGGACTCAAGCAGAGGGCGGGGTGGTGGCTCTGCCTGCCCTAGCACTTCAGGACAAGTCAGGGAGGTTTCATCTCTTGCAGCAGCAGAGAAGAGGTTTCCCTTCCCACCTCAGGCTCCCATTCAACTTGCTTAAGAAAATAAATCCCAGCGTATCCTGCAGCAAGAGCCAGCGCTCGGCACAGATCGCACACAGTGACCAGGCTGCAGGCAAAGCTGTGAGAGAGAGCGAAGCCTTTGCTGTTTAAAATGCACCTCGCTCAGGCATCCATTAGCCTCCTCTGTTTATTAGCCTGCAGTTAAATACCTGTTCCTTTTGATCACAGAGGATCACATAAGGCTTGCTTAACTGGAAAGGACTTTCCACGAAGCCTGGAAAGAAGAGCAGAATCAAAGCACTGAGCTGGCAACGGGGAAAAAAAACCCAACCACCTTGGAAACCCTGCAAGAACCAGCCTCACCCCCCAAAAGGATGTGCGCAACAAAACTTGAGACTTACTTCTTCCAAGCAGAGAAACCAACATGTGAACGCCCTCTTCCTACCCCGCAGCAGCCTGGTTCAACAAAGGCAGCCTGCCCCAGACAGAGCGCACTGGCTGAATAGGTACTTAAGTAGGGTTTGCAGACAGGGAGAGGTGGGGCCAGGCTGTTGGCACACACACCGCATTTGGTTTCAGGGCCCTCCCTGCCTCTGAGCCCACTGACAACACAGAAGAGCTAGAGCATATTATTAGGATCGTGGTGCCTGAGCCTTTGCATGCAGGCAGCGTACAACCATCTGCCTACGGCGGATACCGCTCTTCTGCACACAGTTCTGCAGAGATGGACTCAGAAGCAAACCCCGCACCCATTCAGAAGGGGATCCCTGAAATTCATGCCCAGGATCTGCTCCAGGAGTAGTACTCAGCATCCTTCCTCCCTCCATCTCCAAACACTCTGGGCGAGCAAGAAAGGTTTGACATCGCTCCTGTTTCGCATGTCGCGGGAGTGACAGCAACCCGGTACGTCACAGGATCCCCGTGCCTTGCTACGACCTGCTCTCACGTGCCTGAAAGACGAGGACTGCAGCTGGCCCCTAATGCTGCAGCTCTTCCCTGCAAATGGACGCGCGTCTCCACAGAGCGCAGGGGTGCTTCTGCTCACGAGCAAGAGCTGGTGGGATGGGAGCGAAGGCAAGTGTCCTGCCTTCCGCCACCTCTCTCTCTCAGCTGAAAAGGGGCAACTCTTCCAGGCAGTGGAGACAGGTTTATTACACGGTATTATTTCTAAGACAATGAGATGCTCTCTTGAGTTTGCAGGTGCCAATTTGGCTCGAAATAACAGCCCCGGCTGCGAGACAGGCACTTATTTTAGTCTCCACCCGGGCAGGGTAGCTGGCAGACCATGAAGGGCTAAGCTCAACTCTGCTGCTTTTGAGGTCTGCCCCTAAAGAAAGATCCAGGCAGCGGTCCAAAGGAGCTACCAGCACAGGGACAGCGAGTGCCTAACAGACACGTTTGGAGGCCCATCATATCACAGTGATGCGGCGCACCAAATAACACTGCTTCTTTCTGGGGCGCTCGCTCTTGGCTGCTCCAGACGGGGTTGGAGGCGAGGACCGAGGTCCCATTCTCAGCTCTGTGACCTTGGCGAGTCACTTCCACATCTGGCAAGTCGGGACAGGACTTAACCCAGCCAAAGGCCCTGTAAAGGAGCTCCGAGGGATGACAGCCAGTTCAGGAAAGGCAGGCCTCCCCTTCAGTGCAACCCTTCCCAGGTTTCAGTGCAGAGCTGAAAGGGCTGCCGCCTTTTCCACCACCCCGAGACTCTCACAAGCCTTAAGCCAAGATTGTGGGGGGGGGAGGAGGAGGTTTCTAAGCCTACCAGCTGGACTAGGAGCAGCTTTTTTCCTCTCCCTCAGAGAAACAACAGACCAACTCGCGAAGGCCTGCTCACCTGGTAACCAGGTAGGTAGGCGGGTCTCGCTGCCGTCGGCAGGGAGGGCGCCGGGGGGAAACCGGCTTGCCGGCCAGACAAAGGGAAGTTCAGCTCTCCCCGGTGGAGGTGGCCAGGGATCCGCTTGGCTCGGATGCTTGGCATTCCTGCCGTCCCAAACTCTCCCTTCAGCTGTTTTTTCTCTCCCACTTCATGCACCGGGGAACTACAGTCACAACCGATTGTGTCCATCTCAAGGCCACGGACCGGACCAGAGTAACAATGAAGAAGGCACGCGAAGAAGGAGGAACGCATCCAGAACCAAAGTCAGGGGAAGCCATCCTTGGACGCGAACCTGTTTTTGATAACAGTCCCGGCACATCTTTAGATTCCTGCATTTCCCCCCGTTAATATCCTCTCCCTGCTCAAACCTGCCCAGCCATTTCAGGGGGGTACTTCCATTGCAGGAGTATGTAGGAGCCCCCACAAGACCAGACCCCTCTTGTGCCAGGTGCCGTACAAAGGACTCAGGAGGCAAAGGGGGTCCCTGCTCCAGAGGGCTCACAACTTCTGTGTTAGATAGGAGGCAACGAAGCAACACTGAGTGTAGGGCTTAAGTCAGGCAACACGCAATCCCTGACAAGTCACTCCTAAACTCTCCCTGTCTAACCACCATGTTAAAATACAGATTTGCCTTGTCCAAACTAGTGACATTTTTTAAGCCTGTTGTCAGACATGCTTTAATTCATACTTATCTCCATCTAAACAGACCCACAGGTCCCAAGGGGAGAAGGAATACACACAGTGTTACTAGATGCACGCGCGCACAAAAAAGCGCTCGCTATTCCTCCTGCCCTTGTGCTGCGAGTATGAAGAGCAGGTAAGCATTGCTCAGAAAGAAGGGGAATTATTTTTCTATTGGTCTCCCCTTAAAGATCTGGGGTAACAACTTGGCTGACAGATTTCTTGAAGCAACCGAATTTCTGATCATTTAAACACAATGAAGCAATGGGGAGTCCAATAATCCCAAACAGGAAACCAAGACTCTGGCCCGAACAGGAAGATCCTCAGGCACCGTCTCCATCAAGACATTTGAGGTTGTTACACAAATAAATCACTGACAAAGCCAACAGGTTACCTGCCCTGCTTGTCCCACAGCCTTTTTTTCTAGGGCTGTCACCTCTCACCAGTGCAGACTGGGAATGAGATGTTACCAGGCTGGAACGGCAGCCACTCGCAGGCAGGGCACAGGACTGTGCAGACAGCAACGCAACGAGAGAATCGGACCCAGCGACTCTGCGAACTCCCGAAGCTCTCTATTAACTTCTAACTTTATCATCCCCCCCGAGTCAAGCGGCAAAGGAAAGCAGCAAACAGACGCTGCGGTTCACACTGGTAGCATGTCGCAAGTGGACGGCTGCTTTGACCAGAAAGGCCCAAAGCGCATTACGACCCTCCATCTTCCAGACAGGGAAACCCCAGGAGTTTCAAAGACGTGGTGGAGCTCAGCAAGTCCGTGGTGGAGTTGTAAACCTTTTCCTCCTGCAGCCTCACGTTCCAGCCACGAGCTCAAGACGCTTCCCCGAAAGCTGCCCCTGAGCTCAGCGACATTTAAAAGGAGGACCAGAGCTGCAAACTACGCGGTGCCAGAAGCCGATACCAGGCAGCAGCTTTGGAAGGGAGGGAGCAGTAGGAGCACTGTCAGCAGCTGGGTTTCCATCGAGAACAGCACTTAGGTTTCCAGCTTTCGGAGCATCGCTTTATGACTGTTATTAATTCCCCGCGCTCCCAAAGTCCTCTGGAATAAAGAGTGGGAGAGAGCACAAGAGCGAGCGCTTAAGGAAGGCCTGTTCATACAGTGCCAGATCCCTTCACAGCTATCAGTGTCCATTCACTGCAGCTGAATGTGAAAGGCACCATGGAGAATAGCTCTGGCAGGCTTGTGCGAGATGAAATGGAAAACTCACCTGACCTCCGCTGACCCCCCCTTCCCCTCCCAAATCTCCCTGACCCCTTTCAAAGTGGGTGGGGGGGGAGGGAGTGGTCCTGGAAGAGTGGATGCAGGGGGCTGCAATGTATTTAACCTTTCTGAATGAACTCTGCATTTCCTTTGAGCTGGGGCTCCATTATGTCAGCCTCTCCAGCTCAGTCCAGGGACGGAGAAGCACTCACCGCTGGAAATCCCTTCAACGCCCAACGCCAGGACCCAGGGAGGTTCCACCTCAATTCGCCCACCAGCCTGCAGCTGATCTGAGAGCAGAGCACAGCACACAGCCTGGAGGGGATAATCCCGTGAGCAGGCTTGATGCCACAGCCTGGGAGGCACTGGAAGGGGTCTTAGATGTGATCTGACCAAGAAGTGCTCTCAGACCTCGTGCCACGGCCGTAACCTCTTCCTTCCTTGCTTGCAGCAGCACTGAGAAGCCTCAAGCACGTCCGTGCCCCTACGGTGTTAGCTGCCGCGCAAAAGCGCGGGAAGAGCCCCTACCCAAAGAGCTGGCAATCCAGACAGACAACGTTCCCCTTTGTGGATGGGAAGGAAAAGCAAAGAGAAAAAGAGGGAGGTTAGGGCTGGACTTCCAGATGCTCAGCAACTCTAGCCAGTGGCCACTTTCCAACGAGTTCAGGCGTCTACCTGCATCCAGCCTGCTGAGCTGGCGTGAAAACCCAGCTCTCAGCGACTCGTCCAAGCTCTGCTGAGTTTTAATCCGCAAGGCTGTCCTCAGCCAACGCACCGCCGTCTTCTACTGCAGCCACGGCCCCCTTGCCCTGATACTGCATCCAAACTTTCAGCGGGCGCCTCAGGTCTTCTTGGGCTGTTCTGCTCTCGTCAGCGCTGTAACTTCTGCCCCGGCCTCACGGGGCGGCCCTGCTTGGCTCTTATTCTGGTCTCCCCCCTTGCACGGACTGTCCCGTACTTCAAATGATGTCTCCCAACTGCCCACCTCGTTCTCACTTGTCCCCTGGGAATCCCATCCTCAGCCCCATTCTTTCAACAAGCTTCTCCTTGCGCCGGCTCCCGTGTAGCTCCATCTCATTTACAACCGCAAGAGGCTACAGAGCCGTGTCTTCCCCCGCAGCGATGGGGCTACAGGACGAGAAGTGCCCAGAAGTAAAAATAAACTCCTGAATCTAATCTCAGTGCAGGCCGCACATTACTTATATGGAATAATGAGGAACAGCCATTAATTATGGCACGGCTACAACATGCCATCGTTACAGGATGTGTGATCACCACTGGGATGCCACCTCAGATACCCTGTCAGTGTTGGCTGAAGAGTAGCTTCAGGAAGGGGCAATTTAGGCCCCATCTTTTTGACAGGATTAAGCAGCTCCCCCCGCCCCAAATCTGCATGCGTGTCGGTGTGCAGGTGCGTGGTGGGGGGGGCACAGGTTATTAACAGCCAACAGCTGTTTCATGTGTATACACCAGGCTGGCCGCTGGATGCAGGTAGATCGTTTCAGCGCTGTTTAAAGCCTATTAGCCATTACAACATGTTTTTGGGAGCGCTTGCACTGGAATGGTAGGATGGGGTCTAAAAGCAGGACGCAAGCACAGATGCACCACACAGGGCAGGGTGCGCAGAGCAGCACTTTATTCCTACATCATTCCCTCCACCTTTGAAAAGCACATTGTTGGAACTAAGGAGAGCCAGCAAACCAGGTTTGCCCAACGGGGAAGCCAGGGCACGGGTCAGGAGAGCGGCTTGCTGAGTCGGCAGTGGAAGAAAAGAGCATCGTAGAAGATTAGGGTGGAAGAGCCCCCGGGAGCTCGCACAGGGCCGTGGACTGTCGCCCCTGTCCGGACCATCCCAACCGAGCACGTGCCTAAAAACTTCCAAGGATGGAGATGCCGCTACTCCTGCCGGCAGCATGTTATGCACAGCTATTAGCATCTGTGGTACAAAGGATGGTACGCAGCTTCTCGACGGAGCCCAGGGGATGGGGCCAAACTGACCTGACCCAGTCTGCTCCTTTCAGCGCCGGCCAGGCCAGGTCACCTGGCGAGCATCTGTCCCAGGTGAGAACCAATAACCGAGCCAAGGGTGGCATTCTGCATAACAATTCAGTGCCTCCAAGATGCCACTGGCCGTTAGGAAGAGGCAAGGACAGATGCGGGGCTGCTCATGGTATTGCCGAGGTGCAGCCTGCAGCACAGAGATGGAGCGTGTCCCCGAGTGGATCAGGGGATCGACCCCCCTGCCCCTGCATTTCTTCCCTGCTTCGTGCTGGCTCCTTTGCGACGCCACGCCAGATATTCTGTCAGCCTCCGTCTTAACCCTCGCCCTCCGCAAGAACATCAAACAGGCAGCTCGGCTGCCTGCGGGGCTCCGCTGACCTCCTGCCCTGCTGCCCATTCCCTCTGTTCGGCTGACAAAGGAGACGCTCCTGCGAGGGGGGTTCTCTCACACAGGGTTTAGCTTGCTGAACTCTGTCGTTCCCCGCCGCAACGCAGTGGGAAGATGCTGCAGCTACCAGAGCGGCCAGTTCGAGCCTGGCCCCGTTAAAACACGGACCATGCGTCTAGCTAGCGAGGCCAGAGGCCGGGCGCTACGCAGAGCGCTTCCAGAGAGCAGGGCATCGTGGACGCTGGAAGCACCCGTGTGCATCATTAACCATCTGCCAGGAGGCATCAGTGGCACGCTAGCTTATAGGGGTATCTTGGAGGAGCACAGAGAGGATGGCCTAGTAATTAGGATACTCTACTGCTGGTGAGAAGGAAACAGGGTATCGTGCCTATCGGTTCCACAACCGGCGCCCTCAAATCCTTGGGGGCGTCCAAAGCTTGAGCAGAGTTTTGTAGTTCAGGCCTGGTCCTCTCCAGGATACAGTCAAGAGAGGACTGATCCCAGGCCAGAGGGTCAACAGGAGGGGCTAGGGTCAGCCCAGGGCTGAAATGAACTGGCCAAGACACACCAGAGCTGAACTAGCCCCAAGAGGGGTCTTAAGGTGCTGCTGAGGGGATGGCAATTGCATTCAAGACCAGTACGACAGCCATGAACCATTTCACTTGCCCAGCACCAGCTTCTGCTCTGTTATTGGCAACGAGCACCTGCAGGTCTCGTGTGAAGCCCATGATATCCTCATGCTGCGGCCACGGAAGCTATGCTGGCGCGTGGGAGGAGGGCTGGGAAACTGCAGGGCTGGCACAGACGTGCACGGAGACGGGTACCCATCTGCGAGAGGCGGTGATGGAGATGGAAGGAGGAGAGCTAAACTAGCAGGGAAGCAAGAGGGAGGAGCGAGCGCCGGCCGTCCCCGCGGAAGTCAATGCTGCCGGCTCCTCGGCCTCAGAGCGCAGGGGAAGCCGGAGCAGGTGCGGACCACCACCCACCTCGGCCAGAACCCCCCCACCCCTTGCCGCTCGACTACATCTTCTTCCGAGATCAGATGACTAGCTAGAGATCCACTCTGACTTGGCTCGTGCGGTCCTTGCTCCTTTTTCATTTTGAGAGATGAGCCCAAGTTTCCGAGTCCGGAGCCGAGTATCCTCAGGGACCAGGGAAAACGGGTCTGCCTGTACGCAGGTGCTGAGAGCATGCCCATCACCGTGGCATCTGGTCTCGCTGAGCCCTTCTCTCCTCCCTCCCCCTCTCGAGTTTTTATTATTAGCAAAAGAATAAAAATGTAAATTGAACTGAAAGGGGGTGGGGGGGGGGAAAATAAGCCCCAGCCAGGTGCCCCCCTCGTCTGCGGTATGGTAACGGGTGCGGATTATATCCAGCACCACATGACCAGGGCCCCGTATTTATATGTCAGCGTGTAAAACCCACCCCGCTGAGCTGCCTTTTCTCTGCCTGCGGCTGGGGACTTCTGCTGCGCGTCTCGTCAAACAGACACACAAAGGGGATTAGGGAGATCTCTCAGCCCCGCAGAGTAATCCATCAAATTATCCCCTTGTTGGCGTTGCTGTCCTCTTCAAAAAGCCTCCAAAGGCTTTTAAAGGGGCTGAAATTGCACTTGAGCCTGAAACACTCCACCCAGCTGCTCCAACCCACCCTCACAATGGGCCAGTTGTAAACCGAATCCTGGGGAGCGGGGAGCGAGGAGAAAGACAGACGCTGTTAAAAGGGCAGCAGCCTCCCCGCGGGTGAAAACCAACAGGTGGCTCGGTCGGTACCCCTTCCCCTGCCTCCGCGTAGTCGCACGCACAGCGGCGCTCAGCGGGGCCAACAACCAAACCCCCCCCATGCACAAACGCCTGCACGGACACACACGGGCTACGCCGTTCGGGGAAGGGCTCGTCGGGGAGCGTTCCTCCTGCCCCACCTGGCCTTTGCAGCTCCACCGCCCCCAGGTCTGCACTGACACCCCAGAAGCTTCACTGTACCACCGCCGCTGCGCGTCCCCGAGCCACTCGCAGCCAAGTGCTGGATTGTGAAACAAGGGAAGTCAGCAGCCAAAAAGCCCCCTCCCTACACCGAGCACGCACAAAAGCTCGTCTCTAAGCTTCCAACACTGGGTAGGAAGAGATTAGATTAATTACAGATGGCAAGAGGTGCCTCTTCCTCCCCATATCTCCCCCACCCCACCCCCTGCGGAGGTGTTTTTGCCCTTTTTGCTTCCCTGGGCAAAGGCTCTAAGGAGCAGCAGGGCAATGGCTCTTGCAGGGGAAGGGGCAGACAAGCGCATTTGCTTTTTCTTCTTGTGCAGGTATTTAAACTGGCACAGAACACATGCAAAACAAAACTGTCCGGATCTGGCAGCAAGCGACTCCACCAGCGGCAGGGCAGTGACCAGCTGGGCCTGGAGAGTCCCTGGCTTTCAGAGTAAATGTGAGCCCAAGGTGACAGGATGAGGTTGATGCAGTGCTCAATCTGTACGCAGACAGAAGCAAGTCCCAAGCCTTTGGGATGATGTTAAAGGCTAATGCTACGCACCCTGGCAATGCTGTAAGAAGAGACTGTCATCGGGTCCAATCCAGGCCCAGTCTCAAGCAAGTCAAAGTTATCATCTAAGGCTGCCAAACCAGTTGGGTGGCCATCTGTCCCATTCCCCATGGGCTTGTGTCCACATCGCAAAAGCCACCATTCCCCACTGCCCCATGACAGCGCCCACACTAGAGCCTCCCCTGTGACAGGCTGCCGCAGGACCAGCTACTGTGTCTACCCCACTCTTTTTGCTCCCCTTTTCCTATGGGGAGTTAAAAAAGTTTCCATTGAGTTGTTCGGAGCACACGGAGCATGAAGAGCTTGCCCCAGGGTTAAGCAGACAACTTCAGTCAGTTCGAACCTGCAGTGGATTTGGTTCACAGAGCCTACAAATAGGAGTTAGATGCATCTGTGGGACAGCATCTCCAGTGCCGTTGTCCCAGCCAGCCAGGCAGATGCACATACAGAGCAGAGCCAGGGAAAATGTGCAGCACGCCCTGATACACCAAGCCACCGATCGGAAACCAGCTCATCGCTCGATTCCACGATTAGAAACGTTTGAGTAATGAGAAAGCAGCGCGTGACCCAGGGACTCTGCACAGCCCCGCTGCCCTCCTCCCCAGACAGATACCTCATCCGCTTAACATCACCCCATGGTGTCAAGAATCTCAAAAATGCAACAGGCTTAGAAAGGGCAGGCTGAAAATGGCAGCAGGAGAGGGCCCCTCCCTGCCAGCCGGGAACCGGCACAGCCAGTCCCAGAGCTGCGGGGTTGGAGGAAGTGTTACCACCATTCAGTCATTAGTTGTAAACTTTTTTGTTTTGTGGCCCCTCCATCTGACTAATTCGCGAAGGGCTCAAACGTCCCGAGCTGCTTGGACAAGGATCTGATGCTGCACCTTCCCCTATGGACATTTCTGCTTGGGAGTCCACACGCAGAACATCCTCTCTTGTACCCTGGAGCTATTCAGGGTCATAATAGGACAATGGTGAACCAGCCTCCAAACTTTTAGAAGAGGCAGGGGAATTTCACAGCCAATCAGACCCACCTGGGCACACCCGTGGGACACGACAGGTCTCCACTGCCACAATCTCTGGTTACTTCTGTGAAACCCTGTGGGCTGTTGTGCAAGGGAACCATGCTGCACTGGCCAAAAAAAGAGTGGGAGGACAAGTGCTTATAACAGTGCTTGCCCATCCGATTTCTGTTCCTAGAAAATCAACAGGAAGGGTCTAGGGCAATAGGAAGCAGAACTGAACTTCTCCGTTATGATGAGAAGGGGATGCTGCCTGACCAGGGACGTGACTCAGCAATGAGGTGGCACCATCCCTCTCAGCCCTCGGTGCATGACGGGAGCCACAGGATTTCTGCGCGCTGAACCAGTCCAGGCATGGGGTGTTTCTTAAGGACATGGAAACATCGTGGGGGCAGTTTGCTCAAGCACTCCTCGTGGCTGGTTTACAAGGAGCCAGAAGTTGCTACAGAAGGGCAGCATTTGAGCTCTTCCACCCCCAGTTCCTCGACTTGTTAAGGGAGACTATTCACAACTTCCTCGGACTGGTGCAAGGCTGAAGAGCTCGGCTGCTGGGACTGGTGGCAAAAGGGTGCGACAGCCTCATAATAATCACCCCTGTGGGCAATTAAGTAATAGCAATGACGCTCCAGTTGCACTTCCTCCAAAGGGAGCCCCATTGCAAGGCTAGAAGGCACTGGGTGCAAGCAGGTCTTCAGGATGAGGGCAATTCCCACCCCAACCCCCTGCAATACAACCTCTTCTAGACACCAAGGACCACCGCTATCCAAAAACTTTGCATGAGATGGCATGGAGAGGAAGACAATGCTAGAGAGCCCTCTCTGCTTGAAGTTTCCAGAGCATGACCTTGTGCTCTTCCCCAGAGGATGCACTTTGAATCCTAGACACACACAGAACTAATGGGCTCCTTTGTGACCACATGGTAGTTAGTACATTTTTTCATGGTAATTTTCTGGTCCGCAATTCCAGTTATTTGTGTCCCTGCTGGAGGAGTTTGATGCTAACATATCTCTCAATGAGCCCTTTGACCTCTGCCGACAGGTCGGTGGTTTTCTCCCTCTCTGTTTTCAGTCTCTGAAATGAGGTCATGGCTTTGAAAAGGACAAAGAGTCTT
>NW_017728935.1:693323-698421 GCF_001723895.1 Crocodylus porosus | reverse complement strand
CTCCCTGCTGGGCCCCCCTCGGGCCCCGGGGGAGGCACACCTGGGCCACGGGTTAGTGAGGAACTAGTTAGGGAGCTTCTGGAGGGACTGGACGTATTCAAGTCAGCCGGTCCAGATGATCTCCACCCTAGAGTACTAAAGGAATTGGCCGAGGTCATTGCAGGACCCCTGGCCCAGCTGTACGAGCACTCGTGGGGCTTTGGTGTGGGGCCAGAGGACTGGAAGAGGCCAACGTGGCTCCCACCTTCAAAAAGGGGAAGAAGGAGGACCTGGGGAACTATAGGCCAGTTAGTCTTACTTTGATCCTAGGCAAGCTGCTCGAGAAAATTATGCTGGCACACATCCATGAGGGGCCAGCAGGGGACTTCATGCTCAGGGCAACCACCACGGGTTCATCAGCGGCAGGTCCTGTCAGACCAACCTGGCGGCCTTCTACGACCAGGTCACCAAACCCTCAGACGCAGGGGGAGCAGTCGACATCGTCTTCCTGGACTTTTGGAGGCCTTCGACACTGTCTCTCACCCCGTTCTCATTAAGAAACTGGGGGCTGCGGTGTCGACCCCACACAGTCAGATGTGTCGCCAACCGGCGGGAGGGCCGCACCCAGAGAGCGGTGATGGACGGGTCATGTGTGCCCTGGGGGGATGTTGGCAGTGGGGTCCCCCAGGGCTCGGTCCTCGGGCCCGCCCTGTTCAACATCTTCATCAGAGACTTGGGAATGGGGGAAAAAAGCACCTGTTCAAATTTGCTGATGACACTAAGATGTGGGGGGACGTGGGCACGCTGGAAGGGAGGAATAGGCTGCAATCAGACCTAGACAGGCTACAGGGGTGGGCGGATGAGAACAGGATGGGATTCAACACCGACAAGTGCAAGGTGCTGCGCCTGGGGAGGATGAACCGGCACCATCCCTACAGGCTGGGGACTCCCTTCTCGGCAGGGCAGAGGCAGAAAAGGATCTTGGAGTCATCACTGATGCCACAATGAACACGGGCCGGCAGCGTGGGGACGCGGTCAGGAAGGCCACCCGCACCTTGTCGTGTATCTCGAGCAGGTCCGGGGTGGTGACCCTCCCCCTCGATGCGGCACTGGTCAGGCCGCAGCGGAAGTACTGCATCCGGCTCTGGGCGCCGCACTTCAGGAGGGACGTGGACAGCATGGAGAGGGTCCAGAGGAGGCCACTCGCATGGTCGGGGGCAGCAGGGCAGGCCCTACGAGGAGAGGCGACGGGACCTGAACCTGTTCAGCCTCCACAAGAGGAGGCCGAGGGGGGATCTAGTGGCCTGTTACAAACTAGTCAGGGGGGACCAGCAGGCACTGGGGGGTCCCTGTTTCCCCGAGCACCGCCAGGAGTGACCAGGAATAACGGTCACAAGCTGGCAGAGGGGAGATTCAGATTAGACATCAGGAGGCGCGACTTCACGGTCAGGGCGGCTAGGGTCTGGAACCAACTTCCAAGAGAAGTGGTGCAGGCTCCTACCCTGGGGGGGTTTAAGAGGAGGTTAGATGAACACCTTGCTGGGGTCATTTGACCCCAGTACTCTTTCCTGCCATGGCAGGGGGCCAGACTCGATGATCTGCTGAGGTCCCTTCCGACCCTAGAAACTACGAAAGCCCTTGTCGGTAACAGATGTTCCTGTGCTACCTTTAGCACACACGGGTCATCTCAGGCAGCAGGTTCCAGTACTGCAAGGGCTGCCCATTTCCCCTGTGCCTACATGCAGCTACAAAGCACCACGTCCGTGCTGCCTCTTAAGTGCATGGGAGTAGGGGGTTTGTGGCTGTCATCTAAGGCCAACTCAGCTGCACAACGGCATGCGCGTACTAGCGTCCCGGAGCAATTTAGCCCACCAAAGGGAACAGCTTGAGTTCGCTGCTCTTGCCTACGAGGCTTGCGCCCGGCTACGAACATTGGCTACAGACAATGAATGAATGGGAGGGTCTGGAGGAGCACAAATGGACTGTGTTCATCAAAACCAAAGATGAAAAAGGCCTATTGAGGCCTCTTCCCCCCCAGGGGCCAAGGCAGGATTTCTCCCTACAGTACATTCTTGAGAACTGGTTTGATGCGCCTTGAGCATTGATGCAACGAGCATTTCCCATGGGGCGCGATGCCGTGGTCGAACAGATTTCCAAGCGGGTTCTTTCCTCAGGGCCAAGCACCAGTTCTCCCCCTCCCCTGCTGTCTACTATGCCTCCCAGTAAACCCACTACAATTTCTTTGCATCTCTCCACTTCTTTGCAACTTCCAGCACTGGTTGGTAGTTACACCCAGCATTGTGCAGCCCAGGTCTACTTAATGCAGCCATAAACACCCATCCTTCCAGCCACTACTCTTTTCATTTGCTCTTCTGTGCACCACCGGCATTTCAAACATAGCACCGAGGCTTCCTGCTTCAGGAGTTTCAGACATCAGTGAGGCACTGGGAGATTCCCCACAAACACAGCAAAGGTACCTCACCATCCTCCTTCAAACCCCTTCTTCGCAGGGACACCTACAAAAAACCTCACGGTTAAGTTTACCAAGGCTGCTGCATCCTTGTCTGCTCCACTGCCCGTATCCGCCTGTTCTCCCTTGTCTTAAGACTTAAATGGTAAAGTCCCTCAGGCTTTACAATGATCATTGTCCCCTTCTGTCTTTTTGTGCTATGTTTTCACGGCACCTCGCACGATAGGCTCCAGGGCCATCCCTGGGGTGCCCAGTTACTACAATAGAAACGCTGAGGTGAGAAGAGCGAAGGTGCTGGTAGGTGGTGCTCAAAGAATATGTGACGTGACCCCCAGTTTTGCAGGAGCCGGAGAATACTCTGCACTGCAAAGGCACAAAGGAAGCTATGTCCCACTCTCACAAGAAGGCTCTCTTGTATGACAAAGGCCCAATCCGTGCTTGGAGACTTAAAGCCTTGCAAGTGAAATCTTGCTTCTGCTGAAGAGAGACAACAAGACCCTCTTTGAAAGCAATGTTGTCCGGAGGATCGGGTTCTAAGTATTGTGTCTAATCTAACAGCTAGCAGCAGGCAGGAGAGACCCAAACTGCGCTGGCCTCCAGTTTTGGTGACGGCACCGCAGGTTCGAATCCTAGCAGGGCCGACCTAGCCAGTCATCTTCCCTCGGTATAGGAGGTACTCTGCTGGGTGGATCTTTTCACAGGAAGCCTTTACGTTCTAGGCACCACGAGAAAGAGAGCCATTCACACTGACTTATGCTGGCCCCCAGTTAACTCTACATGAACAGTGGTATTTTTCCAGTGCCACCAGCTTACAGGATTTTAACCACAAGTCTTACGATATCTGGTACTTTTCTCAGATCCTGGAGACATGCGATCATGTGAGAATTTCAGCCTTCATTCAGATAAAAAAGGAAGTCTCTAGCCTTTCTGCTAGAAGATAAGAGCTTGAAAACGTGATGCCTAAAACCAACAAACAGAAAGACCAAAAGTACATTCTATAAAGCAATGCAATTTAAATTCATCTCATGGCGTTTGGGGACCGAGGCAAGATTTTTGAACTTCTGGAACCAGCAATTCGGAGATCCTGGGCCTAAATCACTGGAAGTAGACGCTTTCCTAGATAACTGAAGGTCAGAGCCACATGTTGCTGCCATGGCAGCCTCACCATAGACACAGAACAAGGTCCTGGCAACTGAACTTACACTCACGGCTTCACAACATGCACATTTAGAGGAAAAGAAAAACGTGCCCGGAGATCAAGCACCAGCGTGTTCCAACCTCCCTCCATCCAACACACAGAAGCCATTCGGGCTACGCGCCTATATTACATTCCTTATTTTGCCAGACAATATTCGCAGGGTCTGCTTTTTCTCTCCTGCAGACTGGCAAAACGCAAGACAAATATTTTCAGATTAAAAACGATAGGAAGGCCACCAGCTTAAAGATCACCAAAGAACAGCTCCAAAGTGCAAAAGCCACTTTTTGCGGTTGCATGCAGCCGGGGTGCATGATCAAGCCCCTGGGTGGCTTAGACGTGGAACGCGCAAGCACCTCTCCTTGGTGCTATTAGTGCAGACCCTCTCAGAGATGCTGTTAATTCTGCCACCTTTGTAGTAAAGGGCAGTACCGGACAGCACAGGCGGTCCCCTGCAAACACAGAGACCCTCAAAACAGCTAGGCCACATCAGCTTGCTAGCTCCTACCTTGGGACTGCAGAAGACCCCTTTTTCTTTCCCTCCCGAGGTTCTGTGCATGTGGAAATACTGAAGTTTATGTTAGGATATGCAAATGCATACTTCTAGAGTGTTTTCCTAGTGCATTAGTTCATAAATGACTCGGACCATTCTCAGGTTTCACAAGGCACAGGTCCTCTCACAGGGACCTTCCCTGCCTGACTCCCTACCTCAGCCCTGCTTCTTCTTCTGCAGAAAGTGCACCCGGAGCAGCAGAGGTGGGAATAGACAAGCCAAGAGCAGCTTTTTCTGTTGCTGTTTCCATTTTGGCATTTTCAACTGATTCACTGCTTGCAACCTTTCTCCTCTCCCCTTCCATCACTTCACTTCTGTCCCATTCCTGGTCAAGAAATGATGAATGTTGAAGAGGCACTGGAGAAACACCTTCCCCCCTGCAACACAGCCTTGTGGTTTTGCAAGCAAGCATGGTCATGAAGCCTGGTGCCCAGAGGCAGGTTGTCTAAAGGACCACTCCAGGCTTGGTGAGGAGGACCACATTGGAAATTTCACTCCCCCGGCACAACGCAACTCCCCACAGGAACAGCAAAGTTGTCTGTGGAGCAAAACGAACCTGCCTGCCGGCCTGAGACAGTGGAGCAAAATGCCCTAGGTACTAAGGACTATCATACTCATTTTCCACTCCAATCCTGCATGTATTTCTCAGCCTTGCCTTCTCCGCGGTAAGATGAGGACAATATGGATGCGAAAGAGTGAAAAAATAAACCACCAACCAGCCCAACCAAGTCAAAATACCCCCTTGCACTAGCTTCTCCCCCCTAGAGAATATCCAGAATATCATCTTAGAAGGCATAAACCACTAAACTCACAGAGGACTACAGCGCAGGAGGGCACGTCACCATACTGTTACGATCCTGTCTTCTTCAATGCATGTTCCCAGGATTTGCCAGGCAGGCTC
>NW_017728935.1:690804-693223 GCF_001723895.1 Crocodylus porosus | reverse complement strand
GTAAGAGTACGGCGACTGCGCTGTAGTCCTCTGAAGCACGCCCACTCCTCAAAGGGCAGGGGAGGCTGCAAGCACAACTCTGCACTCTCCCACCCGCGTTGCAGTCTAACTCAACGGAAGGGAGCGGAGTAAGACTGGCATGGCCAAGCCGTGGGCCAGGGGGTTACTGGTTTTATACACGCAACAGTAGCCTATGTGATAGGTTGTCATAGGAGAGCATCAGTCGCAACGGGTGAGAACCTGGCCCCCTTGACGTCAAGGGGAATTACACCACTGACTTCAGCAGCGCCAGGATTTTGCCCACACTGCTCATCCACCGCATGGGGCTAGAAGGAAAAGCACCATTGTTTTAATTCAGTGGTTTTAAAAAAAAAAAAAAGGCCGAATTTGGGAACCCCTAAAAAGGTGTCACATGCAGGTGCAGACCCCTCTGAAAATTTCCAATGGGGGTGCAAGCGTGGGCGTTCGCACACTTCTGTTTGATCCTAGCCATCTTTCATCACAGCACACCCGGCTCCAACCCAGGGATGACTTCAGGGAAATGGTGAACTTCAAATGAAGGGCAAACACTGGACTTGGCAGTGCTCCACAGAGACCTACACGAGCAGATCAGCAGAATAAGAGTTTACATGAGACACCCATGTCCCACAGCTACTCAAAAAACCCCCAAACAGACGCAGGCTCCATGCCAGGCTGTACAACTTCTCTCACGATTAAGAAGTGACGGGAGTCCTTGTGATTTATGTACCGAGTGTCTGTTCGAAGACGTGAACTGCAAAAAGCAGCAAATTGCACTTCCCCTCTCACCCCAAGACATTGCTGATGGGAGTTTTCTTCCCAGGCGGCAGTGCTTTCTGCAGAATCTGACGTTACTCTCCATTGTCCTAAACCGATAACGGCACCCACAGGTCTCCCTGGGAACGTACACAGGCGTACCTCGGAGATACTGCGGGTTTGGTTCCAGACCACCGCAATAAAGCGAATATCGCAATAAAGCGAGCCACACGAATTTTTTGGTTTCCCAGTGCATATAAAAGTTATGTTTACACTATACTGCAGTCTATTAAGTGTGCAATAGCATTATGTCTAAAAAAACAATGTACATACCTTAATTAAAAAATACTTTATTGCTAAAAAATGCCAAGTGAGCAAATGCTGTTGGAAACATGGCGCCGATAGACTTGCTCGATGCAGGGTTGCCACAAACCTTCAATTTGTAAAAAACGCAATATCTGCGAAGCGCAATAAAATGAGGTATGCCTGTATTCTATTCACAGCTACGTACAAGTAACACCCCTTGCTATCTCTGGGCACTTACTGAAACTATAAGACTGGAGCTCACATCCTAGAAGATTTCTTTATCTCTCCGGCTAAGCACCTTCCTGTGCTTCAAAACAACAGATCCGCTTCCTTCGCCACGGCAGGACAAGACATGAGAACGGGACTGCCATGCAGGATCAGACCCTCAGTCTGGTCCCCCGCTCTCCCCGCAGCAGTGCCAAGCAGCACCAGCAGCTTTGAGCAAGCCCCGCAGTAGACAGTAGCAGATAAAACTCCCCACAGGGGAAAAAAAAAAAGTTTCCTTCTCTCTCTCTCACACACATATTGGTACAGGTCAATTTATCCCTTGAAACCTGAAGTTCTCTCTCCCTTGCAAAGCTCTCAATTCTTTATTTGCCCAGGCCATTTGTTATTAATCCGGGATATCTCTGTGACCCGGAGCAATTAGATCATCCTTTTTCCAGCCCCGAGAGGTTCTTGGCCTCTCTGATGTTTTGTGCCAGTAACTTCCAAGCACACGCAGCCCTGCGACCCCCGCCGCCCCACCACGCCACTGCCCACAGGCGGGAACGGGAGCACGAGACCAGGAGAAGATGCAGGACGCAGGCAGGTGACGCCTACTGCTCCATGTTGATGAGAAACAAGGACCGCCAGCATTGTGGTAACAAAGGAGCCAGTCACAGGTGAGCGAGTGAAATGTTCTGAAACGCCCAAGTGACTTAGGTGCCTAAGTCACTGGGGCACTGTTGGCTACTTAACCCAGTATTTGTTTCCAATAATTTCCCAGTTCAACCTGGATCTCGCCTCTCACTCTCCCTTGCGCACCCGCACCCGCGAAACCTGGAGGAGGGCGAGGCCGAACCGCGCGGCACCTGCGCGGAGGCTGGTGCTCCCCTGCAGGCAGCCGCGGCCCCGCGGGGCGGGGAGTGCTGCCCCGGCACCCCGCTGCAGGGAGGAGCTGAAGCCGCGCCACGGCCGGGACGAAAAGCCGTCGCCCGACCTGCTCCAGGCCGGCCCCGCGGGGGCGCAGCTCGGGCACCGGGCGGGGGCACGGGGGGCCCCGGCCCCGACTGGCGAGCTGCTCCGCGCGGCACGCCGCCCTCTCCCCGCGAGGGAGAGGCCAGAGAGCCGGCCGGCC
>NW_017728935.1:686290-689834 GCF_001723895.1 Crocodylus porosus | reverse complement strand
CAGGGTGTTTATGAAGTCCTGCTGTAACTTTAAACTTTCATAACTGGATGTACACATGAGAGAAGCAAACTGTCCACGGCAACAGAAAGCATCATTTGTTCCGTTTTACCATTATGGAGCTCAAATGTCTAGACTTCAACGTTGGGATACATCCTTCAATCAGATTTTCCAACTCGTAGCAAACATTTTCCAGTTGCTGGATATCATTTGCGATCCTTACCCTATACATCGCTTACGCTATGTTAAAAACAAATCATAACGGGTTACGCTTTCAATCACCATTTACAGCTTCTCTCATGTGTTATTAAAGTTCTAAGTCACACAAGGACTTCATAAACACCCTGCATATGTAACTACAGATATAGATATGTACAACTATACAGATAGACAGACACACACGTGTATGTATGCACACACACACACACGGGCAGATCTGGGTTTTGAAAAAGAGGGTGCAGATGGTGCACACCATCACATCTTACACAACACAGGTTTGTCTCCAGTTAAAGAGGAACTACGTGCTGTACTAACATGCTAGGGGGCCAGCACTGTATTATTTAGCTTCCGATCAGCGCAACAACAAGCATACATATACACACATGGTTGTACGTGTATATGTATATGCGCACACACAGAGTGCTGAGCCCTGCTCCCAAGAGGAAGACCATTAAATCAGACAGGTGCACCTCATTATGCCTGAAGCAGGGTGTTTGTGCCCAAAAGCTTGTAAAGAACAATTTTTCCAACTATTTAGTTGGTCTAATAAAAGATACCATTTACCCAAAGAACCTGGTCTGCCCCATCACCAAGGCATCCTCACCACATAGCGTAACCTCTCCGGGGCTGGGCTTGCCTTGCTCGTGCCTGTGCGAAGTGTCTAGCATCAGGGGTCCCGATCCACGTGCTGCTGTGACTGAATGCATCAATGAGATTAAAAATAAAACTGAGACCTGAATTAAATCTTAACACCCTTTCCATTTTAATTAGATAACGGCTTTCTTGAGACCAAGAACAAGATAATATACTCATCGTAAATAATTTAGCCAAAGACTTTAACCCCCCGTGTGTCCGATTGCGACTTACCCGTAGCACGGACAGTTTGTTTTCTTTCGTTTGTTTGACTTACCTGTTCATTATTTGTCATTTTTTGATTGTATGCAACTGAATTCCACATCCTAGGAAGTTTGTGCCCCATCCATCCCCTGTTCATTATTCATGGTGGGCGAGCAGTTGCTGAAGTCACTTGGTATCAATACGTGCACTGCTCTCGGATTGGATGTTTAAGCAGAACCATGATTTAAGGAATAATGAGGGCTGTTGTTCATGCGTGAAGCCCCCCTAGCCACATGTGAGGATGGGCACCCCTATGCAGAGAACAGCCATTCCCCAAACATCTGTGTGAACAAATATCTGCTTGTGCGAACGTTCGTGAATGGAAGATGGAAAGAGAGGCAGGAATGCAGCTGACACAAACAGCTGTTCTCAATTCAAAGTCACGTTTGCAGATAGTTGGGCCAACTCTTCCACTGATGTTAAAAATAAATAAATAAATAAATCAGTATAACATCAGTAGGGCTTTGTGGATCTGCAGCCACGGCAAACGCAGCCCGCTGCTTTGCATTCTCGCTCCCTCAGCTCCGCGAGCTGCAGAGACCAAGACATTGACTTTTACTCCACAGAGCATCCCCTGGCTGAGCCACACTGTACGTCTCCCGGGCTCGTTCCCATTGCACATCCGTTTGGAGCCCCTGCGTAGGAGCAGCCTTGTTTGCGCTTTGAGCAGCTGTTCCCTCCCCAGCAAAAGTAACCCCACACGCTGCCTAGGAAAAGTATGGCAGCACCTACAATTGCTGTCACTTAAACCAGTGGAGACACCACTGCTGTTTCCTGCAAAAGCTGCCTGCGGTCTGGCTTGAACTGGATGCCCCGCTTGAAAAACAGAGCGCCTTGCGGTGTTTACTTTTGTCCAGAGACGAGCCCAAATTTGGACGGGGAAAGCCGCCCATGTTTTCTAACTGGGGAAGGCTTATTTTTTTGTAATTAGAGGCAGGTAATTAGATAGACGGCAAGGCCAGTTTCCTTTAGCATGGCCTGCATGATATATTCTTGGCTGGAACATCTGACTTTCAGCAATCTGACTCCCAAAACAGCATATGGGCAGTATCTGTTCCTAAGAAATCAGCATCCCAGAGCACTGGTGGTTAGGGCAGAAGTTAAAACCCTTGCCTTCTATTCCCAGCTCTGACTCAGGTCCTACATGACTTCAGATAAGTCACGAGCACTGCAGCTGGTTTTTCCAAAGGGACCTGTAATTGTGGGTACCCCAATGTGGAGGCGCCCTCTTTGACACTCACTGGGCATGTGGACACGTGCATTTACACCAGCTTAAATTTACTGCACAGTAAGCAGGAATAGGCCAGCATCCACACATGCAGGCAATGAAGGACATTAATCCTGCGTGTGGACTGACTCAGGACTCAAGTTAGCCCTGAATCAGTCCACAAAACACACACACACACAGTGTTATTGCACATTAAGGCATCTATATGTGCATTACTGCGCAGTAACTAATTGGGTGTAAATTTGATACCTGCATGGTGCAGGTATTAAATTTAGGCTCAAGTCAGAGTAAGCCACCATATTTACTGTGCAGTACGGGCATGCACATGTTGACATGTGCCTGTACTGTGAAGTAGTTTTGGTTACTGCGCAGTAAATGTGCATGTGTAGACGTGCCCACTGGTTCCAAATTTTGAGTGCTGAGCACTAACTGCTGGAGGTACAGGCAAGGACAAAACTGGGGGATGTGGGAGGGAGGGAGGGGACAGCTCACCAAGCTTTCTCCATGAAATAAACTGCTCATATGAATCACTCCTCATGGTAGGCTGCACAGATGTTGCAGCTGAAGTTATCACCCTGGGGAGTTTCGATGAGCCCATGAACTCTGCTAGGCTTTGCCTCAACGGCAGCAGGGAAAAATAAATAGGCAATGGTATTTCACAAACACTATCCACTCCCAGTGCCCAAATGAGACATCACCAAGAGCGGATTGGGTGGTTCCATGAGCCTTCCCCTCTTTCTTGTTTTCAGGAGCAATGAAACAGTTATAGAAGCTGAAAGGCGAGTGATCATCACGGGTGGTAAGGGCACACCAGCAGTAGTCTCCAGTCACTGAAGCAGCTGAGCTGCTCTGCCGTTCATGGCCCAGCTTATCCCATGGGCAAGCTGTTCATAGGAACACAAGAGGGGAAGGGGCCCTGAGCCTATACCCACGGACTACCATTTATCAACACTACAAACCCCCGAGCTAATCCCCAGCTGTGATAAATGAGGACAGGTCCAGGCCATCAGTCCAGTCTTTAGTTATCTACATAGGTGACGCGTGTGCAGTGGGTCACATTTCCTAGGCTCTCACCACACCTGTCCCACTAGGACCAGTATTTTACTTGCAGATGAAAGCTGAAATTTTGGGGCAGAAGAAAACAGATTGGACAAGGCTTCTGGATGTCACAGCACTTCCCAGGGTCTCAGCCACACTCTGATT
>NW_017728935.1:671718-686129 GCF_001723895.1 Crocodylus porosus | reverse complement strand
CACCTTTGGAAAAAAAACCTTGTCATCTACTCAGGAAAAGCACCATGTCTGCACTACTTATCATGAGTCCAAGTATTAAGATAGCACAAGTGTCCTCGCACACACATGTCCAGTTCATCCCTCTTGAGCAAAGCACTTAAGTTTGTGCTTAATAGTAAGCACACACTTAGTCCCGTTGACTTCAAATTAAGCACATACTTAAGTGTCTGTGGGTCCTCTGGCTGAGCTGCAACCAGAGCCTATATCTATTTAGAACAGGATAATTATGTACATAAGGACCCTAAGTAATAATGACACACAAGCCTGTTTTGTAACCATTGCCCTCGCCTCCTCATCTTCCCCGGTGTATTGCTGACACTCGTTGCCTCTTGTTAAAAATTGTTGATAATAAGCTTTCAAGCAGGGGTGGATTATTTTTCCTAGTGGTCAGCCAAGCACCTAGGACCATACATGCAATAAATAATATCAGTTAGCCAGAATTCCTCTTAGGAGGGGCAGATCTGACTGGGGAAGTTTGGGAAGTCCCAGCTGCAACGACACATGAAATAAGCCATCGATCGGGGCACCGTGTCCGGCCGGCAACGAGTCTCGCTGTAAACAAGCAGAGCTTTATTCTGCAAAGATTTGGAAGCAGAAAATGCTGGGTTGGTAGTTGTGGGAGCACAGCGTGGGGAGAGCATCCCCTACGCTGACAAATCCCACCCCCACCCTTCCAATTACAGTGCTGGCTTTTGGGGTACCAATGCTCATCTGGAGGGTACCAGGCTGAGACCCAAGCAGCTCATTTCATGGTCTGCCACCACACAGCAACGATTCCCAGCCACAGGGTTGCATTTGAGAGGCTGGGAAGCTACCCGTTTCCCCGAGCCGTCCAGTTCGTCCTTGTCCCCCCGCTTCACTGTGCTCTAAATCTTGACAAAATTTGGTATTTCAATCTGGGGGCTCAGTCTTGCAAACTGCTGGGAACCCCCAAACCCACCCCCTTGAGGGCCCAGGGTGCTGCCCAGTTCTCTGAAAGGAACTAGTCGCGTGCTTAGACTATTGACCTGCTTAAATGTTAAACAGGGGCTTGTTGCGAGATAATGAGCTTGGGAAGCCAGGAGACGGTTAAATGCTCCAGCAGGAGGGGAAGATACAGGTCTAACTGCCAGCTTAACTGCCAGCGCCTGATTAGATCAGGATGCTGATTTACCCCAGTGTTTATCTAAATCTTATATACCCAGACAAGCTGAGCCTGCACTATCTGCCACAATCTCCGGAGTCTGCATCGCCGCATGTGACAAAGCAGCACGGGACTTGCACAGCTGAGGCTGCCGGTGAGGGCACTTGTCTTCCAGGGCTAAAAAGGGTGCAGCAGACTCAGCTTCGTCTCCCAGCAGCAGTTATGGGAGGCCAGTTTGCCCTGCTGCTATGGGGGCAGACAGCGGCTCTAAAGGCAAGGGAGCGCTCCCCAAGGAAGTTGCATCTTCTCAGAGCTGACGTGAGGACCTTGATTCACAGCCCCTGGTGCAGGGGCATGCCAGGGATTCATAGATGTTTGGGTCAGAAGGGACCTTAGCAGATCACCGAGTCCGACCCCAATGTAGCCGGCGTTTTTTGGATCCACTGACTTCCTGCAAGTGATGCACTTTCTAGAACAGGGCAGCTGCCACCCAGGGCTGCTCTCACTTATCCTGGAGACTGCGCCAGCCCAGGGGCAGCGAAAAACCTGGGAGAGGCAGAAGCGCCCTGAAACCCATCCTGCTCCTGGCCTGCTCGCTGTGCGCAGCGCCTCCTTAGAGGCACGGAGCGTCTAACCCTTCCGGTGTAATGTCAGCTCCACAACCCAAGTTTAGGCAAATCACCTCCATCCCCTGCTAAGTGGGAAAATAAAGTCTACCTCTGGCAGCGCACCCAGGCACGTCCAGGAGCCCAGCTATTTATACAGCACTTTGAGATCCCCTGGATAAAACAGGCTGTCTGAAGGCAAGGTGATAGCACTTCCAGTGAGGACTCACTACCGTTTTGTGGGGAAGGATGGGAGACATTTTTGCTGGAAGCTGCAGGCTTAGGACATTTCAACCTGTGATGCACTGCACCCCCAGCCCCGACCCCTCCATGCCAGTGTAGACTGATGCTCCTGGAGTAGGAAGTGCAGATAATTGCATCTGACGTACCTTTAGAGAGGGGTGGGGGGGGAAAAAATCACCACCAGAGCAAACAAAGGCAGCGCCCAGCTGTGCTGACTGCTTACACTCAGGGTGGCCAGAGCAGGAGGCTACGCTTCAGGGCTTATCTGCTTTCTCGCTAAACAGGAAATGTATTTTTGTCTCATACATTTTTCCTCTTAGGAGAAGCAGCCAGGAGCTGAGATTCTCATAACACAAGGGCTCTTAATGCCATTTCTAGATAAACTCATGGGCAGAGGTTCAGGGCAGCAGCTGGCAGCAGTAACAACAGACCCTTTTGAGTGCGCAGCCACTGACTTAGGTGTCCATGTGTGGACGCAGGAACCTAACAGCCCCGCCCATATTATGGTAGTATCTAAAGGCCAAGGTTGGAATTGTACTTCTGAAGGCTGCATGTAAATACAGTGTCCCAAAGATAAGCACATGAGCCTCGTATGCATGTGCACACAACCTTTTGCAAGCAAGGCAAGCAGGAGACGAACAGATCCCGAGATGACAACCCCATGCAGGCATCTCTATGCTTTGGGGACAGTCATTTCAGCCTATTTACACATGGGCAACCTACAGCAGCAGCACCCAGGTAGCTGAGGAGCACAAGGTACCACAGAGGCTGCTCGAGAAACCCACGCCTCCAAACACCAGTGATTTGCTACGCAGCAAATCCTGCCCTGTATTTGTTGTGGGGCTTTCAAGAGGGCTCAGCACTCCCGGGGGGCCCAGGTTCCCAGGAGAGCTCAGCCTACTAGTACAGCCGACTCAAAAGAGGAAGTTTTTTCTTTGAAAAAGTGTTTTGTCCAACAACACCCCGTAAAAAATATTAACTGAAAACTAAGCGTTTCATTTTGAGAGTTTGCCATTTCCCACAGACAACAGCCACATACAAATAATCGCGTGGTCAGAAGAAATAGCACCCAATTTTCTATTAAGAGACAATTTTGCTGGAAAATGTTCAGTCTGCCCCAGCGCTGAGTTTTGGAAATTGTCCAGCAGTATCCCAGTGGGAGCTGTCCAGGGCTGGAGAACATGGCCCCTGTTGTGGGTATCCATCACTTAGAAACCTCGCAAGCCCCACGGCAGGGACGGAGGAGACGGCAGGGGCCGACAACCCCCTGCCTTCTCACTTTCTGCGGCCTTGACTCCCTCCTCCTGCTGGTCTTCCCTGGAAGCAGGCCCCCCCAGACACTGCTGTGTGCAGCTGTCTTTTAAAGAAGGAATCACTGTGCAACACTTACCAGATTAGCAGGACTTCCGCAGCCAAGCAAATAAACTTGCTCCCTTGGTCAATATCCTTATTGATGTTGGAAGAGCTCCCACTGTTTGCAGTTCAAAGTCATTGTCGCTGCTGGGAGCGCCAAAAAGAGAAGGTGCTCACGGAGCTGGGTTTCTTGGTTGTCGTTCTGTTTTGCTAAGCAGGGTTTGAAATCCAAGCACGTATTCCACCTGCTGAGTGTGGGATCAGTACCCGAGTTTGAATCTGCGGGTCTCCAGACTCCCTCCTGAAGCCCCATAGCATGCTTTGTTATCCTTGCCAACTGCTAATGCACAGATCCCAGTTTGAACAGGGCTGCCATGAACCATTGCTGTCCTTTGCCCTACCCACAAGCTCCCCTGCCAGGTGTCAGGTCACTGGTGCGAACGTGCAAGCTGCTTCAGGGGAAAGAACCAACCTGAGCATCGGTGCACAATGCAACCAGGGCAGTTTGCAAGCCACCTTCCTGCTAACTGCTCCTGCACCTGGCAGAGGATTTTTGCTGAGCACCTCCGGTTTCCAGGTAGGTCAGCATCTCCAGTTTGTTACCCTGTGTATATCCAGAATGAGTTCCAAGGTAATGGATTTACATCAGTGGAAACCTGGTATAAGAGAATGGGGAATCCAGCTCCTTACTTCCACCCCAGAAGGGGAGCAGAGCATCCCAGGGGGCTTTAGCAGCCCCTCCAGTCTCTGGAGCTGTACACTCAACTTCCACTGCTTCTGTGAACTTTAACTCAGGCCCTTCCATAATCAGGCTGTCACTACTCATTACACACAGGCTGATTACTTACACCTGGCTTCCAGTACCAGCGAGCCTTTAACCCTTAGCACTGTGAGTTTATATTGCAGAGACCAAAAGAAACGCAAAACCCTACAACTCTTGGATCACAGATGATACTTTTTATTAGACCTACAAAAAATTGCAATAAATAAATAAAATTATCTTTTGTAGAGACCAGCACTTACTCCGCTCCATCCCCTAAGCTAAAGGCATCCCTGCCACCAATTAAAGATTTTTTTTTGTTGCAAAAATCGTGTTGGTCTAATAAAAGATAACCCTGCTACGAGTCCTGGTTGCCTTTTCCTCTAGACCAATACGGCTACAACCTGGATCCCTGCCGCCACACACTTCCAACCCTCTCCCTTCTCTAACACTCATGACCCTATGACTCCCCTTGCCCCTGCAAATGAGGCAGGGAGCCTCAAATTCGTTGCTCACGGTCTTTAGCATGAAGCTGCTCTGCGTACCAGCCTGGGAGGAGCCCATCCCCAGCCTCTGCTCCAGACATTCAGGGCCCACCTCTCCCTGCTGCTTGGGTGCAAGGAGTAGGTAGGTCCTAGTGGGAAGAAGCAGGTAGATGGGTCAGCTGATGTGCTAGAGCCGCCTCACCGCCCTTGGGAGTTTCCATCCAGCCCTTGCAGGGATGCTACCCAGGCCTTAGCACTATGGACATACTCCTCTGGGAGGGATCTATTTTGTAGCTGGGTTGGTCTGGGAAAACGAGAGAAACACAAAACTCTAAAACTCTTGGTCTCGAGGTGAAGAAAGATTTTTTTTTTTTTTACTATTTTTAGCTGGTCTACTACAAGGTATCACCTCTAGGAAGGAGGCCTGCCAGCCCTTTTCAGTCCAAAGACAATAGCTAGAGGGTCTCAAAGGTAGAGATGAAAGTATCTACAGGGGGAAAAAACTTGAAGAGGAAACCTGCTTGCACCAGCTGTATAGGAGGAAGCCACCGGCCTCACGAGATCCAGCTGCACGTGGTTTTCTACAACCTTTCAATCAGGGATGGAAAAAGGGCTTCACAGGAGCCATCCCTTGTGAGGCAAACACATTCCCTGCTACCAGCAGGGAAATCCCCGCGCAGGGAGCTGCACAGTCTGACTTGCAAGGGTTAGGGAACCCTTGCTTTGAAGACTGGCCCCCAAGCATCTTGCATCCAGCACCAGGAAGGAGTGATCATTTGAAAACGCAGGCTGAACTCAGATAACCTTGCTGAACGTGCAAGGTGTGCACACAGCCTCATCACCAGCAGCCAGCGAGAGCCTCAGAAATTGGTGGGAAGCAGCGGCAAAGCTACTTTGGCTGAGCTGCTTCTATGAAAGGCACCCTGCTCTCCAGCAGGACTCGCTCCAGCTCACCCTGGGTGTTTATGCAGCTTCATTTCCTCTGTGACACAGGTGCACTGTGTTGTGAGTGCCTGTCACTGGGCCTGAACAATATGCCTGGCTACAGGGAAGGGCTCCTGAGCAACGGGCGGTGGAGGAGACCTAAAGCGCACCCACACAGCAGCCCCAGCGAGCTGCCCTGCTGCGTCACCACGGCAGGGCTGGGGCTCCCGTGGTCCCACCCGCTCCGCGCTGCCTGCGGGTGCCAACAAGGGGGTGTCAAAGGGCGGATCCTTGTTGCTCGTGGGTGGAGCAGCCCGTGCTGGGGCGGGTGCAGGATTTCCAGCTTGCCAGGGCATGGTTTACAATTTAAGAGCGTGGCTTGAGCAAAGCGCAGTCAGACTTCACGCTTGCTGTTCGGAACAGCTCTGTCCAAGCCGGGTATCACCTCCCCGCATGGCAGAGGCGCTTGCGTTTCCTCCCATTAGTCTTGCGAAGACAAGGGAACAGATTCCCTTCTGCCTCCTGTCCCAAAGAAACGGTGAGCTCCCATCCCCAGCCGTCCCATGAAGCAATAGCCAACATTTTTCATGGGCATGCTACAAAGGAGCCTCGCACCCTCCCGGAGTGCCACTCTGATGCTTTACCTCTTCCCAGTCCGCTGCTTTGGTGTCTGCCCCATCACCTGTTCTGCTTTCTGCTTCTTGTCTGATCTTCTGCTCTGCTTTCTGCTTCCAGTCCTGTCTGCTGCCCGACCGCTTCCTGAACTGCATTGTGCCAGGTCCAGAGTCTACCCGAGCCGCAGATGCTGTCAAGCCTGTTTGCTCAGCCACTTTCAAATGATGCCCTCCCCCACGCACACACACGTGCCATCGGGGGTGCACTCAGACACGCGGCCGACGAAGCGGAGGGTCTCAATGCCTCTATGCTCCCTAAAGTGAATCCAGTCAGACGAGCTCAGCAAACTCCTTTATAAGAGTTACAGCAGCACACAGGGACCGGTACTATGCCAGCAAAAAGTCAGGGGAGAGCTCCATAGCACGGATGCAGCACTAGGCTACTAGAAGCAGTGAGGCTACCCCTCTCGCAAGCCTCGCCAAGGGGGGCTGCCGGGAGCGAAGAGTGGGGACGTGCTCAGTAGCACGTGCTGCTTCTGCCGTCCTGGCTCCGTGCAGAGGCCTGTGAGCAGCCCATAAGAGGGTGCGGTGAATTGGGGCAATGCTAGGGCTGCTCCGATTTACACCAGGTGGCGTTTCACCTGGTGCTGCCCAGGACGCCGTCCTGCCTCCTTGCAGCACGGCGCAGTACAGCACAGGACTGCAACCGAGACACTTTTGGGCTCGTGCCCAGGCTCCACCCAGGCCAGGGCCCCTAGCATCCCACCTGGTTCCCCACCATCTTCCAAAGGGGCCAGATTTCCCTGCAATTTTCCTGTAGGTCCATGGGAAAGGAGCTAGGAAGAGGTAGCATTGTGGACCACTGGCTAAGGAAAAGGATAGACAGTCCCAAGACAAAGTGTGTATCCCTGGCTCTACGAAGCTACTGTCTCACCTCCTTCCTCGGTGCCTCAGTTTCCCTCTCCTGCTGGGTATTCCCACCCTGAAGCGAAGTTTTGTGGCTCCTTTAGTTAATTACTGAAAAGTGCCCTGAGGTCCTCCCAGAACAAGGGCAAAGCCTAGGGACATGCTTAGGTGCTTCTGCAGGGCCTCTCGGTGATTCTTCGCAGCTCCCAGGGGCCCCATCAGAGCCAGCATCCCATTGTGCTCCACCCCATACAGACACAGAAGAGCCCACCCCAAAGAGCACCCAGTCTAAGCATAAAGTAGCACACAGAAGGATGCAAAACTCACCCGGAGGGGTCCAGGCAGGGCTATCAGGAAACACCTAGCCCCCATGCCTCCTTGCCCCAGCAGTGTCCTGCCAAGCAGATTGCAACAGAACCGTACTTGCAATTCTGTTTGAAGTTCAGCCCTGTGCACACAGTCCCCACCCTCAGAGCCCGGGAGGAAGATTTTCCTCACAGCCAGAGCTAAGATCCTTTCAGGATGTGTGAGCCTCGCTTTATTTATAGCTATATATTTTAATTAAACACAGAGATTGGGGAAAGGATACAAATGGAGGTGGGGGCGGGCGCAGGGGGAGGACAAGCATATGCTCCTGCAGCCGTTAACTTCAGAGGGACCTAATTAAAAGAGAAAGAAGATGGATCCTGCCTCCCAGCTGCTGGCCAGGAAGATCTAGAGCAGCCAGACGACGAGTCTGGGCCAGCGACCCTGCGACAAACCACGGGGCACATGGAAAAGAGTTTGCACTACGCAGGGCTGTAACAAAACTGCCTGCAGAGAGGGATGTGGCCATTTCCCCAGCCTTCTCACATCCCCGATTCCCACTTCCAGGAGAGACTTGTTCCCCAAATCTCCCTTGGGCCAGGGGCCCGGAGGCCAAGCACCCGTCTCCCCTCTTTGGCAGACTGCTGCTTATTTCTCTCATCTCTTTGGCAGGTGAGACTCTTTGAGTAGATGCAATATCTTTTATTAGACCAACTGAGTAGTCGGGGGGAAGTTCTTAGCGAGCTTTTGGGCGCAATCACCTTTCTTCAGGCATGGGGAGTCTCTGCTGTCCTTATTTCTCTGTGCACTTTATGATCTTCCTTGCTGCGCAGGGCTTTCGCCCCTTTGCCCCTGAAGAGCGGCATCCTCCTGTCACAAGTTCAGTGGCAAACCTAAAGGCTGTGCTCCCCCCTGGCTTTTCACCCTAATCCACTCACCCTGGAGCTGACCACCATAAGGGAAATAGTTATCTTGGGGCCGCGGCAACTCAGAGCCCTCCTCACCAGTTGGCCAGCTTCCCTGCTGTACAGGAACACGGGGAAAGGAGGCCCTAAGGGCTTCGGAGCAGGGGCCAGGGGCCTCCGACTGCTTTGCACCAGGCTGGGACACAGACCGGTCCTCCGTTACACAGCTTGTACTAGACAGCTTTGCCTCCTGAGCCGTCTCCTCCTGCGGCAGCTGACCCCGGTGGGAGCCACAAACACGACTCCCGGGGAGCGAAGCAACAGCCGAGCCATGGCACCCTGTACCAGGCAGCCTGCTCGCGTGCTGCCCTTCCGGCCGCAGCAGGTAGCCACGCTCTGCTGTATGAGAGCAAAGATGGGGGCTGCTAGAAGAGGGAGATCTGCTTTGCATGGAGAGCACAGGGAAGGCCTTATCTCTACGGTTCAAGGGGAGCCCACCTCGGAGACATGGTTAGAGAAACAAGCTAGGGCCCTGTTAGAGCCAGAGCTGTATTTAAAACTGGAGCAATTGGAAGTTTAGGTCCATACCTAGCCCAGGCATGGTTTTTCCTTAACGTCATTTCAATCCCAGCATGGAGGAGAGGAGTCTTGAATGAAACCAAGAAGCCCACATTAAACAAACCCCTGGTTCCCTCTCACTTCTGCACACGCGCGGAGCAGCGTGTCAGACTCCACCCGTGCTCGTAACACCCTGAGAGAGGTGGAGGAGCAGGCCAATACTAATATTCAACCATCGCCCTGCGCTTGTAGGTCCATGAATACTTACAGACACACAAACCGATCCGGGAGCATAACACAGACATGCGTCTCTGGTCAGAGTACTGCTGTTACCATCCTACAAGTCCCATCTCCTACCGCATGCAGCCTTCAAAGGCTGTAGTGTTGTCAGTCGTGTTCTGCAGTTTCTTGTGGGAAAGCCATGGCAAAGAGCAAGTTTATCCTCCGGTTTAATCTGTCTAGATAGGCAACTTGTGGACTCAGCCATGGGTGTGTGAGCAGGGACTCCCTATCAAGGGATTGCCCAGGTGCTGCTTGTGATGTCCTGTGAGAAATTCTGGAAGCCTGTCAAGGACTGGTGTGTGCAGAGTAACTACAAGTTATGCTTGGAAAATACCTCGAGTCCCGATTGCCGATTTCTCTTCTTATAGGAGACTGACCTGCAGGACTCCAGCGCGTGCTCCTGGCAACACACCACAGACACACGTGCACATGTGAGCCTTTTCTAAACCCACCACAACTTTTCATCCTGCTAACCTGAACGATGCTTCAGCTCCCAGTCTGAAGCAGAACAGTCTGTTTTAAAGCCTAGCTTAAAGGCAAATTGGTAAAAGCAACCCAGAAGCCTGTGGGCTAAAGTGCTGTCTTGTGTCTGAATGAGCACATGTGAAGCGCGGGCTGCAATGAGGAAGCATTGCCCGGAGAGCTTGCTCCTGCAATCTAACTGCAAGGCTGGTAGTAGCGGTGCAGAGGACAATGGCTGCACTGAGTCACAGTGACTGGATGAAGTAGGAAACCTAGAACAGTGAATCAACAAGGAAATATCTGCAAAAACCACCCTGGCCATTTTTCTGCAGGAGAAATTTGCCATCAAACCAGCTAATCAGGAATCATATCTTTCTCTAATTCCCCCTTTCCTGCTTCTTCTCTCGTATAAGGACTCGATGGCAAGATAAGATGTTTGCTTCAGGTAAACAGCAGGGACCCTGTTTATAGCTCACGGTGCAAATATTTTCCAGCGTGTTTATTCTGAACTGTTTGCACCACACGAGCAGGAAATGATTGCAGAAGAAAGGCGCCCCGGCTATGTTCAAAGTGCTGGCTGGAAGCAGCTGCTCAACATGCTAAATCCTTGTCTATGCCCTTTTAGGACACGTAGGATCACAGTATTAGAAAGGAAGAAGACCACTAAGGGGCAGGATACAGCCTTCAAAGAAGGGTTGTTAAACAGATCCTACAGGAGCATTAACAGAACAGCCCCCGTATCCTACAAAGAGACGTGGAATATAGGACGAGTAGAGAAGAAGGTCCAGAAACCCATGAGAAGTAATGTTGTCTACCCGCAGCCCAAGACAGCTCGGCACTGACTACAGGTGCTGCAGATCTCATGGACTTAACCCCATCCTAAGCTTCGTCTTCTCTTTATGGGTTTCTCCAGTTAAATTTTCAATCCTTTGCCATCATGTTTCCCCCACCCCGCTTGCCAGCTCATTTTTTTAGGAGGCGGCAAGTTGTGCCCACAGCTCTTGAGAAAACTACCTTTTGGTCAGCTCAAGTTAAACGTGGTGTATTGGGCCCAAGTTTAAAAAAAGGCAAATCTCAACCACAATATCACAGGGTCACTACCACTCAACACATCCATTACTGAGGAAAGAAAGGAAACATTGTTGGTGGGTGGGGGGTCAGCGTACACATGCATCACATGAAACCCCATAGCAGCTGTCTAAGACGGACTTTGTTTGCTAGCGAGCGCGCTCAGGTTGATGTGATGGGCACTGTCAGAATGGGATCCAAGTACTTCCCGTAGCAGCAACAGACAATATACTATTATATATTTATGTTTCTCAAGCTGTATCTGAGGCTCTGATGATCCTTTCCTAGCATTCATTAGGCCGTCTTATCACCCGCTGAGGATGAAATGTTTATACCCACTGGACAGCTGGAAAAAGCCTTCAGGACCCAGATGCTATTCTTCCATCCAGAACAGCGGTAGGTGAATTCCAGCTTGGACTCTGATGCGGTCAGAAACAAGGACTTGGGTCCTGTTTACCACACTTCACAGCTACGCTTGAACGCCTGGTTCTTTTCAGCGTGTTGACAGTGCCTTCCAGCACATAGTCAGCAATCAAGGAGTTAAGTGTGTCAAATTAATTTTTAAAGAACAAGGGAGCACGGGCATCTCTTGCTTGTCAGGGTTGGAAGATGACCAAACACGCAACTTGCACATGACCAATGTTATCTTGCTAGAACAGACCTGCTTGGAAAGAGATTTGAACAGAGAGGAGACAGCAAGTATCGACTGCTAAAAGAGGCTTCTGCTTTTGTGTCCGACTCTATAGCACAAAAGTCCTTCTGCTGCCCTTACAAGTCTTTGATGCATATGGGGAAGTTTTTTCTCTCTCTCTCTCTCTCTCTCTCTCTTTTTTGGCTGATGGCAGTGTTTCTAAGATGAAACTAGACGGAACAAAGCACTGTGACCTGGTTTTCAAAGGTGGCCATCTCCCACTGAAGTCAACTCAGGAAACTGTCAGTGCTTAGATGCCCTGAAAAACAGATCAGGCCATTAGAGAGAGACCCTATGTTGAAAAATTCTCCACCAGCAGAAGATGGATGTGATGACCTATAAGGTACATTCCCCCTCTAATAATCCTCTGTACTTCCCTCAGCATCTTCCACAATAGGAGCTCAAAGCCTGCTAGGTGAATATAGATTATACACACACATTCTTCTTTCATATAAAATGATATAGATATAGATACACACGCATCATTTTATATGAAAGAATATATATTCTTTTTACAAGTAGACAAAGCATCGAGATGTTCAGCAATTATTCCAGGGAAATAGGAAATGAAACTTAGATCAGCTCACTTCTGTGGTTAGGGCTGGAGAACAGGTCTGGCTAAATATTAAGTCCAACGCGATGTCAAATGCTCTAGTTTACATGAGAGACGGCAGTGGCTACAGTCTTACATTAATGCACCTTTATATGGATTTTGCAGCCATTTAAAATTGTTTACAAAAATGGACTAAAATGATTTATACTCTGGCCGACGCACTACTTTGTGCCAAGCCTCTTAAACCAGTTCATAGCTTAACAGACCCTGCCAGTTATGTAAAGATATTAAAAGGCTTGTATGAAAAGGATATCCTTTATCAGGTGGAACATAAAATGTGCAAATACAAGCCAGATACAACTTTAAGTACACCAGCCATCAAAAAAAAAAAAGTAAATAAGACGACACATGAACTTTATGGAACCAGTCATACTTAGCACTCTGAAGTGCTTTTATGTTAAATCCATTCCTAAAATATCCCAGGGATTTGGCAACTGTATTAACCCCATTGTACAGATATGGCAACCAAAATACAATGGATGTATGACTCAAAGATCCCATTAACCAGACCACACTTAAACACTGAAAAGGGAAAAAAAAGATCATTACCCCTGACAGCACTTCCTCCCTCTCGGCATCCTCCTTTCAGCACAAAAATGTAAGGCTTTATGGGTAACATTAAGTCACCTGTTGAGGTCACTTACAGTACCAGTGTATTTCAGAGGCTAAACCTAGTGAAGTAGCTAGAGTCATTTTTGAAAACGTTATTCAAATCTTATTTACGCCACTTGCACGCATCTTTCCATAACTAGAACTGGCCAAATCCTACTCTGAGCCATCAGCTCAGCAACAGCCGATTTGAAATGTAGCAAACATAAACCACGGGTCAATTTTAGTCTTTTTCTGAAAACCCAGAACATTCAGAGAAAAGCCAAAACCAGGGATATTGAGAACCCAGGCCTGGTAGCAAAGATGCTTGCACTAATCCTTGTTACCCCACTGACACATGACAACTTTGGCCAAAGCCCTTCAACTTTTGTTTCCGCCTCATCCCCTGAAAGCTGCAGGGCTGAGGAAAGGCTTTGGGATCTATGGTTCAGTGACAGCAGCAGAAAGTGCAAAGTGTTAACTTCGTCTCTCAGAATAAGACGGAGGAGTTCTCATGACCCAAAACACTCCCATTCATCAAAAATGTTTGAAAGGGAAAATGTCTGCAGTGCACAAAGTTAACAGACCCCAGTGTTAAGAGAAGCTGCTAATTGATAACGCTAACCAGAAACTCCTAACGAGGCCAAGTGTCTAGATAGAACTGCTCAAGAAACAAAAGTGTGATCACAAAATATTTATTGCTACTGCTGGGAACTACCTCTTATCTACTCAGAGCACAAACGGTGTTATTTCACACTCATAGACTCATTTAATCTGAAAGACAAGGCAATTATTTAAAATATATATTCTGGAATATATGCATATGCCCAATACTAGAATTTGAAAATGAGCTTAAAACTAGATTTGAATCTCAAGACGGTAAATGAAAAGCCAGAAAAGAGTCTCCCCCAAGTTTGTTTCTCCATTATTATAGGGCCTTTCCATTACCCATGTGCAGAACAAACATGAAGTCAGCTAGAACTGTAGAAATATAAGCAAGGACTGACGGAAACAGAGGGAGCTCTCTCGTTAGTGAGTTTAAATGGAGCTATAGCTTATATCCACCTCTTTTGTTCACGACAGGGGACTGGGGTCCATTGCAAATCCACAGGAGGGATTTACAGCACTTGAACAGTAACCCACACCCATGCAGGAAAAAATACAAGTCCAGCATTTCTTGGTCTACATTAAGCTGGAGATATTCAGTAGTCAAGAGTGGTTATTGCCAACCTAACTTGTGATAGTCTCAGATCCCCACTTGATGGATCTCAGGTTAGGAGCATTTAAAGCTCTTTAAAAAAAAAAAAAAAAAAAAAATCAATGCACAGGAGAGATAATGCATTAAAGCAACAGCTTCTCCTCTTCAGATCTGTACCTCTTCCCTACCCCATGCGCTCCTGAGCAATCTGCGCTCCCCCCACCGCCAGAAGTGCAGGGAGCCCAGGCATCACTAACGTCTTTCCTGGATTTATCTCGAGCGCATGTCACATGTCCCTCCCCGTCTCTTCCATAGCCCATCCTATTGAAACCACACCTAAAAAACCGTCAGTTGCTGGAGGTTTGCCTAGAAGTTTAATTTCTGGGGCACTTCCACCTCTGTTCTAGCGATGAGGAGGCAGACGTGCAGGTATCTGGTACAGTAGGAGCAGAATGATGCGTTTTTGAAGCAGACCTCCTGTTCCACTGTTAGGTACAAGGTCCCAAACTGCTTCACGGCCTCACGCCATCATCAGCCCTGGTTTGCTAAGAGGAAATCCACTCTTGCCTGGAAGGTGGACTTTATCTTTCATTTCATTGCTATTTTGTAACTGAATACTGTGCAAGCACTGGGACAGCCTTTTTATACAGGACTTGGACTCGGACTTGACGGTTGCTAGGGGGAAGCT
>NW_017728935.1:656648-670913 GCF_001723895.1 Crocodylus porosus | reverse complement strand
ATCTGACCCCGGTGCTCTTTCCTGCCAAGGCAGGGGGTCGGACTAGATGATCTACCTAGGTCCCTTCTGACTCTAGCTACTATGAAACTATGAAACTATTCAGGGATCAGACAGACTAGTCGCTGGCACAGTAGTCATTGCATCTAGTTAACCAGATCCTTTTGAGTACTGCTCACCTGTTAGTTCTGCACCTTAGGCAGGACTATGACAACTTACCCTTTTCTACTGCTACCTAGTACTTCCTCCTCATAAAACCAAGGCATTCTACTACGGTCTTGTGGCATAGCTTCCAGGAAAGGAAAAAAACCCCAGCAGCTGGAAGTAATTATGCTCAATACAAGCTGCCTCCACTGGATCAGTACTTGGGAAGAAGACAGCAAGGTCATATCCAGATGAGTGCGGATGTGTGGTAGGCGGTGCTGCAAACCTGTCTGCAGAGCCACACTGCACACGCAGGTAAACCCCGTGCTGCTCCCTTGCTGCAGAAGCGCTATGGCTGCAGCTCCCCAAGGCCCCCAGGTAAGGCTGTCTGAGCCAGCAGTCAGCCACACTTACTACTAGGTTTATGCTTCATACTATTTGGAACTGCAACTTGGGACATTTAAAGCGCACCATGTAGCAAACGCATGCCATTCTGCTGGCCAGAATGCGTTGGCCCCGCTTCCTGTTGTACATCTGTGTACCCAACCCAGAACTATTGGGTCTAGTTATTTCTGGCACCACAAAGTAAATGGAATACAGAAAGACTAGACAAACTGATTTAGCAGCAAGCTGGCGTTTTATTGACCGTTATAGAAAGACAGGGCTGGAAGACCCTCAAAAGGTGTCCTACGCTAGTATCTCCCTGCTCCAGAAAGAATCAACCCTGGACATCTTACCTGCTTTTAAAAACTTCCACGGATACACACTCCACAGGTTTTCTAAATCGTGTTCCAATGATTAGCTACCTTCACAAAAAGCAAGTTCTTTGTAATATCCACCGTAACATTCCCCCCACTGGCATTTAAGGCCATTGCTTCTTGCCCTGTCCCCCATGACCAATAAGGAGTCTAATCATCACCCTTCACATAATCAGGTAACTAAAGGCCGTTATCAAATAAAAATAGGACAGCATAGCACAGCCCCAATGACACGCCAATTTTTTTTTATTGGTCCATTTGTCCATTCCAGTTTCAAGTGGAGGACTTCACACTTGCCATCAGTAGGCATTCAGCAGATATATGGATATTGGATTTCCATTAAATGTTGAGATACGCAGTCTGCCAGCAGCAACCATAGCATGTTTTCAAATGCTACTCTTAACATGAACTACTCGACCCATTTGGAATAGGAACAGAACTGCCACTGAAGCTTAGACCAATGGTCTAATTACCATGGTCATGTCTGTGACCAGTACCAAGCATTTCAGAAGTAGCTACAATACCTTTATAGGTACCAAATCGATAGTAGGGTTGAAAAGCTGTTGTGGCTGTGACAGTCCAGGACCTAAGAGGCAAGGTCTTTTGTGCTTTTATCACACCAGCTCAGCTCTCTACCATCTCTTAGGTGAGATGTTACTCTCCCAACTCAAAGCACCAAAGGATGTTTTTCAAGTGCTTTGCTGAAGAGGGATTGCTAAGCATACTGTGTCAGGCCTGAACAGACAGTATTATTAGGTGCTTATGGGGGAAGCCCCCACTGACTTTTGTACCAAAACACAGGGCGTGTTCTCTTATCACTTTTATCCTAGCGTAATGGCATGTTTTTTCATATGACCAAATGGGAACAAAATGACAAGACCCCACACGATTTATCGAGCTGGCAGTCACTAGCTGAACACTTGCAGTTCTCACTTATTTGGATGGCCTCACAACCAGAGCTATACAGCTGCCTGTTCATCCCAAACAAGCGAAAAGAGAGGCCAACTGCAATACAATGTGCTGTTAAATGTATGATCAGACTATACTTACACCAGAAACGGTCAAATGAGGCAGTCCAGAGGTTGAGCTACGCCCTCTGCTGCTTGAAAGGAATATTTGCACTGCAGATGTTGCAAGGTCACCTTGATCCCAAACTTACTCAGGCAACCTTCAGCGACTGAGAAATCAGTCAGAATGCCATAGAAAACACTTAAAATAAAACATCGTCCATGTGCTTTTCAAAGGTTAACTTTCTAATAACTAGAGATGAAACATTTTATTACATTATAGGAAGTTACATTAAAAAAAACCCAACAACTTCCCATTATGCAGTTCATTTGGTATAGGTAAATTTAGTGCACAGGGCAAAGACAACCTCCAAAGCAGACAGAGATGCACACCTGAAGGCACCGAATGCTGTGCCACTTACCTTAATTTGAAGTGTGACACTTGAAGAACGTGCAATACCGTTCTGCTGGCTTCCCTCACTTACCGGACAGTGTCCAGCATCACTGGTAGGAAACACTCGGGCAAAGATGGACTATGGTTTACTGGGAGCCCAGAGATATGCAGTGCACTCCTAACTACTTAGTTGCGCCTTTGCTTTCACTGGTTTTCAGTAGTTTTCAATGACTTTTCAGTCCTGAAAGCATGATCCCACAGCCTGCACCTTCCAACAAAACAGACCTGTGGGACCAGTTGTAGTGTTTACTGCCGGGTAAGATAATCAGATTCTTTCGGTCCCTCCCAAGCTGGCATATAGTACACTGGCGTAACTTCAGAACTGCTCTGACCAAAAATGGACAAGCCTCCTTGGGCAAACAGTAAAACAGGAACCTTGCAAAAGAGACCTTACCCTCAAGGTTAGACAAGATTCTCTGAAAGATTTAAAAAAAAAAGAAAAAAAAGGAAAAAAAAAGAAAAAAGAAGGAAAAAAAAAAAAAAGAAAAAAAAGGGGAGTTTCAGATACTGGTACTAGTCAAATACAGCAAGTGCAGAAAAGCCCTGCCTTAGAATAGCAGAAAAACTACACAAGTCATGTTTATGGGTTATAAAAGCCCTTTTATAAAGCCATTTTTAAACAAAACCAAAAAGTTTACAAAAGAAAAAAAAAGATACAGAAGAATGAGTTGCTTAATATATTCCAAAAAGAGAAAAATAAAGAGGGGACACAATTCCAACATGCTGAACAATAAAGGGTTCTTTTTTCTCATTTTTTAATACAAAATACAAGCGAAGGATACACATACTTAAAACAGAGCTCAGGAGCAGGTATGCAGTCCTGGGAACCCTTCAATAAAAGCAAAGCAGGGTTTGTTAATTTTTTTTCTTCTTCTTTGCAGGTACATACAGAGACTGGAATATGTAAAATTAAGTAGCACAAAAGACCATCACACAATTCTACCAATGCATGTTGCATCTATAATTCACGAACATGGTCAACAAAGTCATGTTCACTTCAACCCCCTTTTTTTTTAAAAAAAAATTTTTTTTTAAATAAAGCATTAATGTTACATTCAAACTTAACTCCTAGTACCATGCTGCCAATCTCAGTATTGTCAAGGTATTGCAAGAACTTGCCAACCCTAATGAAGTTTTATCATGCCCAGTGATGACAGAACCACGGTCAGGAATGCTCTTCAGTCCCAGGCCAGCAGAAAGTATTTAATTTGCTGCCACCCCTACTTTTCTGGCTGCTAGTGAGGAAGAGGTGCAGAAACTCAGGGGTGGGGCTAATTTTACTGAAGGCCCAACAGGGTTGTGAATACTCTAGACACATATTCATTGCATACCACTGAGCAATGCCTTGCTGATGTTAAGGGCCCAATGCCCTGCTGATGTCTCTCCCTCCTTTATCAGAGTAGTTTTATAGGGTTTGCTGTGACATCATGTTCATGGTAAAACAAATTATGTAGCTCTTATTTACAATTTTTGTAACAATTGCTTCTGCAGGAAAAAGTAGAATTCACAAATTTCCAGAACACATAGGGAATAAGTTGTCAGACACTCCCATGCGCGCGCACACACACTCGCGCACTCACACACAAAATACTTCAGGGGCTTTTACACACATTACTGTGGCTTAAGCTGATTGAGTATTTCTCCATCCCACCCCCTAGCCCTCCCAAAATATATATATATAAAACCCTTGCCCCAATATACAAAGCGTATGCACAATGGTATCTTGCAGTCACACTGAGCATGCTCAGATTGATGGAATCATTCAATTCACTGCAGTTAGATCGGGGCAGGCAGTTTACCAAATTGTTTCCAATAGTGGTCAGAACATAGCAAGAATTTTGACTAGATTTAGAAAGAGAAACACCGACGTTTTTATAAAGACTTTAATGAAAAAAAACCCATTCAAATGACAGTTATCTAATGAAGCGGGGAAGTCTAATATAAGGATATGGGAGGGCAGGGGAGGTGCTTTCAAAGGACGCCGTCAGCTGAAGTTTCTTTTAGACGCATAACTAGCTGGTATTACTAGCACCTCAAAACTCAGTCTGTATCTCTCTTTAAAAAAAAAAAAAAGAAAGAAAGAAAAAAAAACCCCACTCATGTTAGACAACGTGAACAGACTAGTTGGTTTCACTTTCCAGTTCCATGCCTATGATATCTGAGTTTAAGCCCCCCAACCCTGCAGGAAAAAAGTTCAAAAGCCACTGAGTTAAAACTGATCGGAAAAGTTATTCTTAGCTCTTTGTAGAAACATTAAACAAATCCCACACCCAAGGGTTACTGATCTGTGACGGGGCCCCTTTATGTGACTGTTTGCAGTCTCTACAGTTTGACAGCCTCTTACCCCAATGTACTTACACCCACTTCTCAAATATCTAGACTCATGGATCGATTTGTGGTTTAAAAAACCATGTTCAACAATATGATCTGTTATAAAAATAAACACTCCACAGACAAATTACATAAAGCAAAGCACCAGTTTCTACAGCTCAAAAGCTTCCAGCATGTTACAGTTTCTTCGCTTCCCTCCCCAGGCCTGGCTCCTCAGTTTAAATGGTCTGCTGTACATTAGGGTTCATCACTTTCAGAAGTCAAATCAGGCGCCACTGCCCCTGTACAAAACAGTCCTCCATTTCCTGATAGATGCATGGTGCTGAGAGGGAGCACGCTCAAAACAATTACCTATCCTCCCACTCCTCCCAGGACAGCAGTAACACTCAAGAATATACAGGATTCCCCCTCCCACACAGGTGGTTCTGCTTTTACATATCATCCCACACTGTGATTTATTAAAAACTTCCCAACTGCCTCGTACTGAAATTCTTCCCACCCCGAATTAATCCCAAAACCCAACCCATCTTGGGAAAGGAGGAGGAAGGGGGGGGAAAAAAAACCAAACCCAAACAAGACACCTCCTGCCTCCCCCCAAATCCTCCAACCCAACAAAAACTGCTCTTAATGGGCATCTTGACATTTTTTATGCTGAACTCATGTCCAATGGATTTCAATAAATTCATTTATTTCAACCAAATAGCCTTTAGTATGGAACTTCCAAACCTGACTGGAAAAAAAAGAAGGTTTGAGCCTTTGCTGACTGGACTTCATGACTAGTTAAAAACCTGACCATTTATATGCAACTGCAAAAAAATGCTGTAGTGCAGATCTAGAAGCAGAATGCACACATGGATGTAAAGGATGGTAGTGGTAAGCTGCCATTTTGGGGGCCAGACCAGGACAGGATGCTGAATTAGTGCATTTCTGGAGTAAGTCTATTTCTGTACGTGGCAATGCTCCAAAGCTACACCGACGTAGTAGCTCAGAATCTATTTCAGGTCCTGAATTCTACTGACACAACTACCCCCAACCCCACCCTGATTCGTTTTGTTCATCGTTTTCAAAGCCTTTTCGCAGGAATGAATTTTTATGCTCCTTGAAGCATGGACTCACTCCCACCCCCCACCTACGGAGAGAGACTCTACAACTCATCTTCACAGAATTAAAATGCTTGAACACAAATGGATTCAAAAAGGACACTTAAAAAATTAGAAGTCTACAGCTACTGGAAAATGCTGAATTCATCTCAAAAAACAAACAAACGAACAAAAAAAAAAAAAAAAAAAGAATTAAAAAGTTAGCCATCACAATTTTCTTCAACCTGCAGAAACATGAGCTGCTATATTTCCAACTGAAGGGGGAAATCCAGGGACCACAAGTGTTCCTGGACTACTAGCATTTAGTGTTTGCGTGGACTACCAAAACACAATCTAGAGAAATGGTTAAAAAAAAATCCAAAACAGAAGTGTGTAGCATCTATACAGCGTTCAGGTCGCGACACAAGCGCCATGTACCCAGTTGCGTGGGTCATTAGGCCTGAACACAAGTAGAGCGACAGTTTACTACAGGGCCACAGTTTCCAGGCATGAGAACTTGGAGCCCAGAGACTCGAATCAGGAACGTAAGACAAAAGTCCAAACACTGCATTTCCAGGTTTCGGGTCTATATCATAGCCTGAACATTAGTTTGTTTGAAAAAAGAGCCACTTGATAGAAACTACAAAATGCACACCCTTCAGAACAAATCTGGTCCAGCAGGTGAAGTTCAGACAATTAAAAAGACACTCAGCCGACTGACCAGATCAACCAGAGGTGTTCTATTCTTCAAGAAATCCTTGTACATTTAAGAGCAAACTACCCAATAGACAAGAACAGCTTAAACCGGGTATATCTGTGTTTTGTATTGAGAGCAGCTATCTGTATGGACCAAAGAGATTCATGGAAGAGTATGTTACCAAAAAAGCAAACACATGCACAACAGCCAAACAGCTGAACATTTAGAACTTGGCCATTTAATTTTTTCCTATGTTACCTGATAATTACTGGACTATGTCTGAGAAAAGACTGTAACAGACATTTCGCTCTCCCGATTTTTGGAAGGAAAGGAAGATTACATTCATTTCTCAGTTCAGACTGTTATACATCACAGTCCAGCCTGAAGCTGTACTGCAAAGTTAAACCCCTAAAAATAGAGATTTGCAGTGAGAACATCGATAGTCCTTAGTAGAACAGTAATGTTAGTCTAATTGAAAAGTGTATTAGAGAACTGTTTACCTTGGCTTATATAATTTACCAGCCTCCAAAATCCCCTGCTACAATTCATGCAAGACAGCTATTTAACTGCTATTAGAATTTCACTGTCTTAGGCTCCAGAGGCTATTCAGCCAACGGTCCTCCCAGATCATCCTAGTGCACCTCACCTAAAAGGCTTTCTAAAATCCAATAGGATTAAAAATACAATAGCACATGAACCAGAAATCCAACTCTCTAGCTGCCGTACGTTATCTTCAAGAGGCTGGTTTCAGCACAATTATAAAATTCACTTTGCTGACTAAAGAGGTTATGACTCAAGCCTCTCAGCTATGAAACAGCAGTGTGCAAGATACAGAAAGCATAAAGAGTAAAACAGGTGGCAAGTCCAGTTTTTTGTTTTTTAAATAACTCCAACAACAAATACTGCAGCCCCTGTATCAAGGTTTAAAGACCAAAAGCCTGTTTATTTGTATAGATTTAATACAAAAAAAAAGAGGGGGAGATATGGCTGCTTTGTTAAAAGCATCTCAGTGCCACTGCATACACTTCAAGTGCCCTGCATTTGGTGGAAACATCTTGCTTGTCGCACACCACAGCCCTGCTGCACTGACACTAAATCCTTGCTCCCTCCCACCTGCATCCAAGCAGTCCTCTGGTTCCTCCCATCTCAGCAATGTTTTTTCCTTTTTTTCTTTTTTTTTCTTTTTTAACTTTGGGAGAAGAACATTGACCAACAGTGAAGAGCAAACACAATGGTGTGGGAACAGCATGAACAACACTCCCCTACTGTGGGCAAGAAGGGAGAAGAAATGAAGTGGTAGTGGGGCGATGTTCTAGACTGGTAGGAATCGACCATCCAACACTGCAGCTGGATAGGCTGAGGTTGACTACATAGCCTTTCTGCGGACAGATGAAGGGAGAGGAGAGAAGAGAAACACTTAAGCATGACTCATGGGATCTGAGACTGACTGCGGCTTAACAGGAGTCCATCCCTTCACATTTATAAAAGAGTGTGCCTCACCCTCACTACATACCTAACTTTTGTAGGCTTATCTTTACTTTTTCCTTTAGCTACTTATTCCAAAAAGAAAATCCCTACAAAACATAAAGACGACCAGGATTTAGAGAGTGTTTTGTTTTAAATTTCTCTTCCATACTCTGCCAAACTACATCCAGCCATTGAAAAATGACAGGAGTAATGGCTATGAACAGCTGACAGGTTGCAGGGGGAAAGCCAAACAAACGCTGAAGGGGACAATTCAATCCGGAAAGAAGCAAGGGTATAGCATCCTGGTAAGATGGATCATTTCCAAAGAAAGTCACAAAGTGGACTGGCTATCTATTTCAAGTCCCCTATACGCTGTCTATGAAACGGTTGCATCAACCCAAGCAGCTTAGAACATGGGTTGTTAAGGTGTATCTGGAATACACAACTGAATCTTGTGTGAACCTATTTTTTTAGGGAACTTATATCAACAGAAATGTATTCGACAACAGATTTAGGTGGCTATTTTCTTTGTACTCAAATAAGGAAATGGAATTTTGAAAGATCTCTTCAAACTTTGGGATCTCTAGTCTATCTAATTATTTAAGGTTTCTGAGTGTCAGCCTTAAATCTTATTGCTTCACAACTGCAGTATCCATTCAAAAAAAAAAATCTTTAAGTGGTCCATTAATTTGTTTTAAATGGCTTTCATGTTTGATTGGGTAAGGGAGAATGGAATGGCCAATAGAGAACAGTGATTTCAAAATACTACTGTGTAAGGGTTTTCTCTTTTAAAAAAAGGATACTGTATTGAACAGCTGAAAGTAAGAGACAGCAATCAAAGCCCATGAGTCAAGCCACAGCCAAAACCGTGTTCTACCCCTAAGTATGTTTTCTTTTCCTTTTTTTTTTTTTTAAACAAAATTCTCTCCAAGCTTCCATTTAATCTTCACCAGAGGGTGCTTCATCTTCAGACTCTTCATCCCCCGACTTCTCTGGTGGAGGACTGGCTGACTTTTTCTTTTCTGGGGGACTTTCAGGCTCCTCATCCTCATCTTTGGGGGAAGGAGTCTTCTCTTTTGATGCCTTTGAACCTGGGGGCCGGCCTGCCTTCCCTTTGCCTTTCACTGGACTGGGTGTCACTAAAAGAAGAAAAGCCCATAAAGCCAGTGATGAGGTACTGTTAACAAACAAAATAAATTCACAAAGTTTTACACAAATAGAATATTCTAGGAGATGGATGCATTTACACCAAATCTTGTCCTGATTATCTTTTGAAAGATTTTTGTAAACATTCAAGATGACCAAGAGCACTCTGTAAATGCAGAATTATTGCTTCTCAGCCTCTTGTGGGCTCAGATGAAGTGATGCCATAGCCAAACTAAGTGAAATGAACAATGAGAAACTGGCAATTACTGAAGCAGGAAAGTGGTTCCAAAAGCAGGCAAGGATAGGAAAAAGCAGCAAGTATGGTAATGAAAGTGCCTGCAAAAAGAGCCAAAGCAACTCAAACCTTCGTTTTTGAATAGAACTTAACCCCAAATTCTGAAGGATTTTTTTTTTGGGGGGGGTATATGTTGGAGATTAAACTCCAACAAGAAAGTTTTGCAAAGGATACTTCAAAGTTATTTAATTGTGACATAATAAAAATAGTGGCCTTCAAGACAGAAAAAAAGCTGAATTCTACAGTATGCATCTGAACCTTAATCTTGTAGTAGGAACTGTAAGGTCCTTGGGGCCCAACTTAAAATTAGTATTAGCATATATGTAATGCAGTTACTACATGTTTCAATTACTCTACAGACAACTTTGCACTGGATTTATACTTGGCCCGTATTAAAAAAGGAAAAGCAGCCCCCTCCCAAAAAAATACTTTTCTACACAACTGGAAGTGTTTGAGAAAAGCCAAGACTGAGCACAATTCTAAAATGTATTCTATGGCTATGAAATGCACAGGATGTCATTATGATGGTGCAGTATTTTATGGTTGCAAAGATAGGTTTCTGAAATGAAAGTACTTCCAGGTATTTATAAAAATTTGTTGAGAAGCTTCCTTCAGATCAAATATTTTCAGCCCAGAAGAGTGACTAAAAAGCATTTTCATTAAATTTGTATCTACACACATACGTCTTCAGATATACACGTAACAGGGAGGCAATTAAAGCTTGTCAATTCCAAACATCCCCTACTTCAGAACAAAAGACTCTAAACAAAGGACTGGAAGCCAAATATTCCAAGTTCTCATCTTGACAGATGCACTGCCTTTGGGTGATTCATACCGGCAACCCTCCCACACAACCCCCTGGCAAATTTCCCTATTATTAAAACAGGCTTATTTCTTACTTAAGTAACAGAGCATTTGTGACCATTAATTCTAAAATCATAATAATAACTATGCCTTTTTAAGCCTCCAGAAAAGTAATTAAAATCTTTGCGTTATTGCCCATTAAAATATGTCACTGGTAGAAGACTGAAATTTCAGTCCATAACCTGATCCTTACAGTCCTTAAATATTCATTTTTAAAGCAAGCTACTTTCCCTTCCAGTTGGCTCACCTGTAGCCTTTAGCCTAGGCTTGGGCATTTTCTTTTCTTTCCTCTCTGGCTTGGATTTCTTGGCCACCTTCTTATTCTTCTTTTTTGAACTGCCATAGTCGCTATCATCATCATCTTCCACGAGAAAGTCTTCATCACTGCCAGAATCTTCTGAAGCGACAAGGAAAGAAGTGTTTGTAAAAGAGCTCTTTCTACTCACCTGAAATGGACTTACTGCCAAGAGAGAAATGGTCCAGCAATTATTGGGAAGAACAGGCAGTCTAAGACACTGGCTTTGCAAGTTACTACATACTTGGATGGACTTAGGAGAGTCACCTCATCATCGTGCTTTCGTTTTTCTCTTCACGAAGCATTTTCTAGCAAAGGACTTAGTAGCATTTGTAGAGATAACAAGCAAGCCTCACCACTAAGAACTGGTAAGTGCTCCAAGGCCCTCAAAAGTACCAAGTGCCAACTGCATTCCATTTCAGAATGCCCACAAAATAACTGCTCAAGATACTTAAGTGACTTCTGCATTACAACTCTTCCTTTTATTCTTAAGCCAACCAACTGCAGGATTGCTTTTATGTTAGGTAGCAAATGAAGTTTCGCTGCCTTTAATCACTCCTCTTTGAGCAATGAGCTCTTCCATCTTATAGTAAAGGGTGCAGAAGCCACTCTGAAACTAAGCCAGTGCCCCACCACACATGGAATGGCAGGAAGCAGCAAGACGCAGGGGCAGGCAATTATTTCGGGCGGATCTTTCATTTTTAAACACAGAGCTTGTAGTTCTTTTTTAAAAATCAGAGAAAACCAGGACCCCTGCTGATGAACAATACAATACTTACACGCACCAAATATCCAAACTAACTGCATCAAGTTTTGTGGGTTGAGCCAAAGTTAATGCATGCCCTCAGGTATCCCAACAATGCACTAGTTCATATCATACTACCTTCAACCTCTTGTACACTGCCATTAGTCCTCCTCTACTTACTCTCTTGGAATTGTGCCTCTTCATCTTCCTGCTCCTCTTCCTCGCTGCCTACATCATCCATGAGCATCTCCCGTTGCTTGGAAGCTGCTTTAGATGCTGCCTGCCGTTGCTGACGCACATTTTTGTGGTCTTCTTTCTCATCCTCACTGTCCTCTGTAAGACAAAATCTCCAAGTTACAATGAAGGTACAATACATAACATGTTTTCCTTGCCTGGAATAGAGGATGGGGGAGGAGGAGGGTTGGAGAGAAACAGTAAAGAGGCTTGCTATAACAACTGGTTATTTGAATGTGATCAGATTAATCCCATTTTAAACACGTGGTGCGAGATGCCTTAACTTAACGAGGGCTCATCTACTAACCAGACAAATTAATACACTTTTTCACAACAGCCCAAGCACTGTTCCAATCCATAGTCATGATCCATTTCCCATGGAGCAGGATGCTGTTTAGTGACAAAGTACATTTAGACGCCTTTAGAATAAAAAAGTGTTATAAAAATCTATAGCACCAAGAAGCATAAATTTAGATAACGTGTGCTGCAAAGGAGACTAGAACAGGGAACAGATGTTTGCCATGCAGTGACTGAACCATTTGAGTCAAGATATTCAATGTTGCACTATGCTAACTTGACACAGAATATTTTACAGCCAGGATAAACACAGGAGACATATTATTCTGGAGCAGAATAAGAGAGTGTGTGTGTGTGTGGGGGGGGGGGGGCCTAAATGATCTCTTAGCTAAAATTATTGCAACTTAACTAAGCTAGCACACCCAACTAAAAAAGTTAAGCCTCCATTCCAGCACCCTGGTGGCAAACTATCAGGGAGCTACCTTGTGGTACAACAGCCAAAGAGGATGACCATCACTGTGCTAGACAGTCCAGTCAAGGAATGATTCTATATACTAAGTAACTATCCCTGGACTCTCTCCCCCACAAAAAAACAAATTTGCAGTTTAGGTCTAAAAAGACCAGGGCCATAAAACAGAAGTTTCAAACTTATGATTTAAGGAGCACAGAGAACAAAGCACAAGTAATCTGCAAGTGGGAGGAAAAAAAATATATATTGGTTCACAAGTGCTTCTGATTTGGGCTTCTGGTCCTTCAGCATTAGATCAACATCAATGCCAATTTAATGCTGGGTCTCTCTATCAGCCACATACCTAACATGTTTACAGATAAATAATTATGTTGCTTAACCTGCAGGCCTTTTCCTGGATTTGGAGGCTCTCTTGTTCTTTTCGGGTTTGGCCTTTTTTCCTTTTTTGTTTTTCTGAGAGCTCTCATAGTCACTGTCAGCTTTGCCATCATCTGCTTCTAAGTCATCGTCCTCACTGCCAAAATCTTCATCTGGGAGGAAATGGTGAGAAAATACAAGTCTCTCAGATACCTCTCAAGGGAACAAACTGATTGGAGCCACAAGGGGGAGCAACAGATTAACATACTTTCAACCAGGGAGACAAAGGATTATACCAGCAATATGTCACAAGGGAAATAATTCTGCTAATCTAGTCTCTGGCTGGAAATTGCAGAAGGAATAGTTATGATGCAATGACAGAGCTACGTATTATGCACACTGCTTTGGCTAGCATCATTTGTCCCCTTTTAATAACCCAATGGGCCCTTATTAAAAATTACATTGATAAGGGCCAACTACCTGCTGAATGAGACTCATCTTTCTTGGTCTTCACATCTTTCTCTTCTGAATCCTCACTGTAAAGAGAAAGAGAAAGTTACAGTCTACAGAGTGATAATACTTGAATACAAAGACAAAATCCAAAGATCAAATTGGTCTAGTCTTGTGACAGCTTAGTGAATAGGTAACTGTATGGACACTGCTACCTTATGCTTCAAAAATGCTTCAAAAAACAAACAAAAACTTTACTAGCAATTATGGTTGTGAAGACAGCATACAAGTCATCAACCAAGTTCTTGTCAACAGATTCTAATAGCTGAATAGCTCATGAAACATGAACTACAAAATTCAGCTCAAAATTTAATTCTGAAATCTAAAGTTATAACTGAAATGGATGAAAACGCTGCCGTTGGATTACAGTTTACAACAGAGTCTTTATGAACAGCTATGTAATCCATAATCTAACCCAGATTAGCCCACCTATTAATTAATGAGATGTACAAGCTTTATGTCCACGTTCACAAGCCCTGTTATTAAGCAAAGTCTGCACCTAAGAATCTCAGAAGGAATTGCCAAAGACAGACTTAATGTGCTCCCCTCTCATACAAACTCCGCCTCTCCTTCTCATACCTCAGGAGCCGAAGTCCCAGAAACCATATTAATAGTGTTCTGCAGACTTACAGCTCCCTTGGACAGCTTCCAGGTAATTACCTAGAAATTAAAATTTGCATTCAATCTCAGTGTAAATCCTCTGTGCTGCAGGATAATCGTCCATTTAAAATGGCACCATGTCCTTCTTTCCAACCAAAAGCCTACACTCACAAAATCCTTAAGACTATCAGCTGAAATCACATTTCCTGTGTAAACCCAACCCAATTTCTTGGGGTTCTCTTCACCATGTGAGATGATCAGACAACTCAGGTCTGTAAGAATGTAATCAAAATCATAATGCTGAGGTCACAAGATAAAAAGTGAATGGAATGTGAGTAAGGACTAAGGGGCTGATGTGATCTGGGAGATCCACATCCTTGCTACTAACTTCTCAGTAAAGAGAGGGTGCATACACACATCTGAGTCTTAGCTGCATGGACAGGGGATCACCCTCTGGGTAAGATTTCTTCACACTTGCTAGAGTTCCATAAGAGTCCATTATTATACAAAAACTTTAAA
>NW_017728935.1:645672-656548 GCF_001723895.1 Crocodylus porosus | reverse complement strand
CCCCCCCGTGTAATGAAGTACTTGCACTTTAGCCTGTGGTTACCAAAATGTCAAGTACCTTAGGTGAATGTTGGGCTTTCATAAATAACAAAGGGTTTTAGTTACCTGTCCTCTTGAGAATTCTTTCCAGGCCGCCTCTTATTTTTAGCCTCTCGAGGAGATGAGCGGATTTTCTTAGCGGGAGGAGCTGAATCTCTTCCATAATCTTCATCTAGACAATACAATAGAGGAAATGGTTTTGAAATGCATTGCACTATAATTTACAGCCAATTAGGATATAGCTGAAGAGGTAATGCTTTGAAGTTACCAACACATATCATTTTAGAGGGTGTCAAAACAACAGGTGGTCCAAAGGAATAGTTTTCAAAACTTAAAAACCAAATTTACAAAATGACATGCCATCAACCTGCCCATCTATCTGCAAACAACAGGCTGGGATATACTATGCCAACAAATTTGACATAGATAAGTTGCCATAACTATTGCAGGAAAAACGTCATGGCTAGAGGAGCGTTGATCCTAATTTTATGGTTAATGAGAAACTTGCATTTAGCTTTAGATTTGCCACACAAAGCCATTACAAACATTGAGGTCGTGCCTTAACTCCTGGTAGTCCTGATAAAAACAAGTACTCTATACAGAGATGCTGAGACCTGTGTTCTTATGATGAAGGAACTAGATATAGATATATGGTCTTTTAAAAGTTAAATCGTTTCAACTACTAAATTACGCACAACGTGCTAATAACCTGCAATGTAGTATGGCAGTTAAGAACTATGCATGTTTTGTTTCCCCTAATTATCAATACAACCTCATTTGCCAGACAATAAGTAGCAGCACATCTACTTTCCAAGAACATAAAACATTCTCCATATGGCTTCCAAAAAAAATGGTAATTCATGTGGAATACACGAAGAATTAAGGAATGATTCATAGAATTGTGTGGTGCAATACAATTTAATATAACCTAAAATTGGCTGCAGCAAAGTACAAAAGTAGTAGTCTCAGAGGCACTCTGCCAATAACGAACCAAAAAAGATGACAGCTGCTGTCAATGCAATGGCCTTTAGGCACTGTCAAAGCCTAGGTATTAAGTAACAGTATATATGTTTAAAATCTTAATGGCTTATTTAATAGAATACATACATATCTCTGAATAATGCACTTGCGTTTTGAAACGCGTATCAAGAATAAAGAGCCGCTAAGTGGAAGCAGTAACTTCTATTCTTTTAAATTAAAATCGTAACTAAAAACAGAATGTATTTATTAACGTGTAGGTTGTATTACACAACTAAGCAGACTATACATCCTTGTAACCCGAGAACATTTATTTGGATTTTGCTTAAAGGGCAAAATTCTTTGAATCATCCATTGCTGCACCTTTCATGACTCACTATGCAATCTGACAGGGTCAATGAAAGCTCAGTAGCATCATTGCCCTTAGCTAATACTGCAGCCTCTAAATTTTAGATTATTCATCCCTTATTACCAAGTAGCACAGGAATGAAGTGTGAATTCTTGAAAAAGGCAATAAAAGGGAGATAGATAGATAGATACATTAAATAAAACACTGAATTTAGACAACTTTTTACTTCACTAGACACGAAAGTATTAACTGTGTTTTTTCTAAAAAGAAAAAAAGTAAGCTTACCGGCATCATCTGATTCCTGAAACTGTGAGTAATCGACCACCTTCCTGTTCCTATTTAAGAAAAAAAGGGAGGGGGAGATTACAAATCCGCAAGTTTCAGAAACTGAACTTTTTTCCACAACTAGCATGAAAACACCATCCCCTAGTTTGATGCAGAAATCAAAAGGTCTTTGAAGGCCATCACCTACCAGTACTTCCCCCCTCACCCACCAAGGCAGCCCCAAGAACGCTTTCCTAAGAACTAAGACATCTATGTCTTAGACATCAAATAAAGGCAGTGTCACTATGTTCCAACAATTTATAGTGGAGCTATTAAAATTTAAATTGAACATTCACTCATCAAAAAGCACATCATAAAACTTGAAGCTTCTATTGCAACTCAGAATCCATCACAATCGCTTTGTGGAAGTGTCCCAAACAGCATTCTTTCTGCAGGTGAAGAATGCAATTTAGATCCGCTTTCTTATTTGTATATTCAGATCTTTTAATATTATATGAAATTCAGGAAGATGTCTTAACTGAGCACACTCCATCATCATTCTTGATTTTAAATCCCTGCTGGCAACCCAAAACGTCACCCGAGTTTCATTACTTAGCACTCCCACCATAAACACACCCCCTGCTGATAGCTCAGAAACTGTCTGGTCAATAACGTATTAAATATTACTTCCTACCTCTCACTGCTGAGACTATAGGTGCCTCCTAATACTTTACTAGTAACAAATATATTCAGAAGTTGAACTTGTTTAGACTGGGGTTTTTGTTGTTTGTTTTTAAGGCAAACACACACCCCTCTTTAAAACCAGCTTTAAGTCCCTGTGTGTCTTCCCAAACTAAAATACCAGATGGTCTTCACGAAGGGGCATCAAAACAGACTTGGGAATCTAGCTGCAGAATGAGCAGATTAATTTGCAAAGATGACAGCATCATGCTCACGTGTCTCATTATTGGAGACTTGTTAGGACAGGCAAGGATTGCTCGCACAAAAGTTTCCCACGTGGCATTTGCTATTCTTTTCACAAAATTAAGCCACCTCAAACTGACTTTGTAAAGACAACAGCCAGGAGGAAAGAGTTACACATCATTAAAATAAAAAGACAATTACAAAAAACCTTTTTACAATACTTACAACGACATTTTAAAGACATCAAGTCAAATACAGGATTTTCCACATTAGGAAATGTATGGTCATTTAAACGTGACCAGAAAAAGCAGGAGAGGGGAGAGGAATGATGCCTTTATTCCTTTAACACCCCTATTTTAAAAAGTTTTACTTGAACAGCTTTCTTCCTTTTTAACTGTCAGAGGTGGACAAAAAACTGAATCTTCCAATCACTATAACAACTATAGTCAACACACAAAACTAACTCATGAATATGAATAAAACCACCCCAAAACCAAAAAAACCCTCATTTTCTTTTCATGCTTAACATCTCAACCTTCAGTAGTCTGGTAACAATACTGAGAAACCACTGGTTTTCACCCATACACCCTGCCACCACACAAGGCACACTTGGTTTTTGAAAGGCAGAATGAAGAAAAAGATCTTTCCTTAAAAATATTAGTACACAGCAGCCTAGCCTGCTCTTTGGGCTATTGCTGTGGAGCAAGTGCAGCTTTAAGCCTCTGCTCCAAGAAAGCAAGAGTACTGAAAAAACTCCTATGACTGTGTTTTCTCCCTTACAATGAGTACCTCAATTTCTTGCAGCTGGTTTGTCGGAAAAATGGTGCGTTTTGTATGCTACGAAGTATGGCAGTTATTAAAACTGAGGGCATTAAAAATTCAAGATAATCACCAACACCACCTCATCAAGCAAAGTCGTGGTTGGAGGTCTCTTTGTTGAAGGCACACTTGTAATGCATCAATAGAAGTCCCCTTCCCAATATTCACTCCTACAATATCACCACTTGTTCCCTCACTCTCCAAAGACGCTACTCTCCAGAGCCCCAGGAGAAAGGTTTTTTTGGAAACGAGCTTTCCTAGTTCTCTGCTCATACTCTAACCAACAAAACACCAGCAAATGCAGCACAAGGCCAATAAGAAAGAGAGAAGAAAAAAGATTTAAATACTTCAAGCACTATAGCTTATCCTTCTACTGAAATGTATTTGATTTTTAAAAAAAAGGGCAATTAGTCACAGCATCTAACTACAGGCAATATAGCTAGCTAATATAACAGATTATTACTGAACAGACAACCTTAAGAGATGCTTTATTTGTCTAGCAAGAGTTTGATTTACTAAATTTAAGTTACAAATGTAAGTCTGAAGAGTTATACAAAAACACATGGAAATCTCATTAATTATTATGATCCACATTAGTCCTATTTATTTTTGTGACAAAACGTTACTACTTTTTACTCCAAATAGCCTTTGTAGAACCAATAAAAGCAGGCAAGTGTGCAGTGGATTCAGTTCTGGCTCATAAAACATTGCTAATGACATTCAGCTGCTGGGCCTGATTTTAATCTGAGTACTACTAGTGATCTAGCCATGTATAAATCGGGGTGGGGGGAGAAGAGGGATCCTTTGACAAGGAGCAAGTAGAAAAATCCATCTCATCATTCTAGAAAGGATCACCTGTCTATTGACAATCACTGCAAATTTCAGACAACGAAGAACTTATCCCCACCTAGCAAAGGTATGGTGGGGATATCACTTTCTGCAGGTGAGAAAAGTGAGGAAGAGATTCAGTAACTTGTCCAACACCACACTTCAGAAATCAGCACTGTGCTTCAATCCAGCACTTGTAGTACAACTCTTTCCCTCCCTCCTACATCACAGAACAATGCAACACCATTTAACATGCACTTCCCAGAAGTAACCTACACTTTGAGATTAATGGTGTGCATTGTTGACACAACTGATTGCTGGAAGGATACTCCTAAATCATGCTGTTGCTTTTTGGCTATCAATTCCTTTGCAACGTTTTCTATGCTTCCCTTTTCCACAGACGCCTGAATTCATGGTTTCCAGAAACAGCCTGAGAGAGAGAGGAAGTAACATAATTCAATTACTTGAGCCTTAAGCCAACCCTCTTGAAAAAAAATGAAAGAAGATTCAAGAGGTGGACAGCCATTAGATTTCTGGAGGCTGAATCCCATCCAATTTTCAGGGAGGAGCAAGAAGGGATTAAAATGCAGCTGCAATATAAAATAGACTGCCCACTCATCTGTGGTCTGAATGTTTTAAACAGTAAGTTAAGGAATACAAACACTGACAGTACTTGTTGAATAGTGTAGAGGTCAGGCCAGAGAAACCTCAAATTTTAAGTCCTGTTCCAACAGTTAGCCTGAAGTGCCTTGCTTAGAAATGGGTTAAAGACTGATCTTTTCCAATCCTTTACAAAGGTATATTTAGCGCACACGCCTCTTATTTCTGTATGCACTTTCTATTTACTCAAAAACCAAGGGTAAATTTTGCTGTCTATTCACTCGACCAACTTCAAATACAATTGTCTTCATACTTCACCTGATCTATTCAGCAAGATAAAGCGTTTATCCTACAGTTTATAAGCAATAAGCTGTTAAAAGGATTTCACCTAGCTTATTAATGTTGGTAGAGCATTATATGCTATAAAGAACTGAAAATGCAAAATGCTCTCAGGTAAAATATTAGTGAAAACTTTCTAGCATCCTTCCTCCTCCTAAGCACTATACCCTACATGTTGGGCTGGTAAGCTAGTCCCTGCTGTGCTCTGATTACCTTGTCTACAGGAATATTGATTTTTATACCAAGTGCCATAAAAATCACTATGGCAGTAGACAACTGTATAGAGAAAGCTGCTCCTTTTTTCTCTTGCAGGACAAAGGAAAACAAATGACTACACAGAGATGAGAGCAGTGACGAAAAGATAAGAAACTTCTCGAAAGAATCTTCCCAAGTGGGGGGGGCAGGCAACACTATGAGCATCTGACAGCCACTTAACTAAAATCTTTGTTTCTACTACCCAAATTCCAATAAACACTATTCTTGGGTCTGACCTTCATTCTAGGCTCAACACTCACTCCACTTGTGGCCCTGCACCACATTCTGCTTAACTAAGCTCGTAAGTGTACAATGTCTAATGGCCATAGGGTATTTTCACCCTTTCCCTCAGCACTGCTAGGAGCTGCACAGCTCAGCTGAAGCAGCAAATAAAAATCTTCCCATATAGCGCAACATTTCAGGCTCAACACCTGTTACTGGGTGTTTGCTGTTCTACCAAAAGTCACTTCAGTGAAGAATCAGGTGTTTCTACAGTCTATACTTGCCATTTCTGTCAATCAAGGATGCCTCACTTACCAGTAACAGACACTGAGCACTGTTCAGAGAGACGGACAAGAAAATAAAGTATTTGTTAAACTCCATGAGAATGAACATACAAGGCAATCTCACAATCACAACTGGAGTTGATGCAATTTGATTTCAGTTTAAAAAATTTAAGCGTATAAGAAAATTTACGAAGATGCATTTCGTTTGAATAAAAGGAAGAAAATACAGAGGGATCCCAAAAGCAGGTGTTAAAGAACCAGAAACCAATCTGATACTTTTGAAGTTGTACAAGAACAACATGCATGAGGGTGCCGAGCCCTAAAACTAAAACCTTGGTGCCCCTCAGATTACTAGGCATGTGTTTAAGAAACTTTTGTCTATGACAGGAAGACTGTACTAACACACTTAAAATTCTAGCAAGTTGGCTAGATTTTCAGCGTCATTTGACTGGTAGTACCACGTTCAGCAAATAAGGCCTCATATTAATGGAGTATCATATTAATACATTAACTCGCATATGCATTAAGAAATAGCTCAAGAGGGCAGCATGAATACAGCCAATTATTTATCTTTATTTTCACCAGGTACTTAACCTCAAGGAAGTTCTGCTAGAATATTCTGACAGATGTGAAGTATACAGCCCATATTAAAGACCAAAAAGATTACAATAGAAAGAACAGGCCACAAGCTGGAGAAGGAGTGCAATGGGGCAAGAAAAACCAAGTCCTTGAAGGGGGCTATACTGCCTTAAAATTTCGTAACAAAAAGAAAACCTTATTTCTTAAGTGAGCATTAGCAGAAACACTGAGGAATATCCTAGCTGATGTCAGAAGAGGAGAGACAAATGAGAGAACAAGACACCAAGTAGCTTGCAAAAAAGATAGTCAAAGTACTATAAAACAGGAGTGCTAAACTAACAGTTAAACTGAAATATTTACAAGAGTATAGCTGGCATTTCCTCCTTGTATGCTGCTGCTTTTCTAGATGCCACTGAAATTTGAGTTCATTGGTAAACATGCGGGTGGTTGGTTTCACTTTCTTGTTTCCACCACCTCCTCTTAAGTGGAAGAGAACATTTCCATTTACAAGGTTAAATTCTTTGGCAGGCTTTTTTTTTTTTTTTTTTTTTTTAAAACACCTTGAAAAATCTGTACGCATAAGTCTTAAAAAATTCTATAAAACAGCCTTCATACTATCTTGGTCTGTTATTAAATACACATCAACTTATAACAATGCATCCACATTTAAAACACTTGTTTTAGGCAAGTAGCTGCCAGAAAGGTACTGAGGTACTGCAAGGGTGCCATAGGGTACCACAGAACATTAGCACCACCACTCAGTGAGCTAACAGCTACCCATGACAAATCCAGAGATTTCAAAGAAGAATCCAGTGTGAAAACACAATCTGACCTGTCATAGTCTTGAGTTATTTGCAAAAGAACTGCGCTATTGTTTTTCAGTAGTCAAACCATCAAGTAGAAGCTGAGAACTGACATTTTCTGGTGGGCAAAGAGGGGAGGAGGGGACTTGAGTAGCAAGGTTGAGGACCACTGACTGCACTGTTAGTTCCTTTACAAAAATGGCACACCTCTTCTTGCACAAGAGACCCACCAGCTAGAGACCCCCAGTTACAGGTCGTCACTGGTTTAGGTTTGCTCTTAGTCTTACAGGGTTTTGGAGTTATGAAATCTACAGTTCTCAGGATACACATGGCTCACAACTGCATAATACCATCAAGCAATTTATACAGCCCTGTACCCATCCTCCATTTGAACTTATTCCACAGAACATTTTTAGGATACAGTAAGGAAATATTGTGGAGGAAAAGGAAGCAGGTAAGAGAGGGCACACTGACTTTCAGCCACATGTCCTGTTTGCTGGTTCGTTTTCAGTACGCTATGTCACTTGCCTCTAACACTTTGCTTCTCTTTGGATTGCAAATCCCTCAGAGGAGGGATCATGTTTTTTCTCCTATTTGGAAAGGATCTAGTATATTCTGGACACTATTAGAAATAAATAACCCCATGCTGAACGGCTAATGCACAAAGGGCCAACACAAGGAAAAGTGGTGGCTGTGAAGTCACAAGCATACGTTTTCAAGAATCGTGTCACCAGACACTCACATTGCCCAAGCAGCATATTGATAATGAAACAGGTTACATCCAGATTTGACATTCATGCCTGACATTCATAGATGAATAAGCCAACACATAGATGAAAAAGAGTACACAACAACACCTATCAGTTTGGTATGAGTACTAGGGATGTGTGAAATGGGGCCAATTTGGATTCGGCCTGAACCGGGGACAGCGATTCAATTCAACTGAATCTGAAGATTCAATGCCGATTCGGAGAATTAGCAATTCGGCCATAGACTCAGCTTTAAATGTTTTTTCTACATACCTTGAGATACCAGGCGCAGCATGTGAATGCTGTGAAGGTGGGGCGAATGGAGCGTCCCACAGGAGTGCGGGGGGACCTGGATGTCCCCCAGACCCAGGAGGCACCAGTCACTGGGGGCTCCCCAGCATGCTCCTTGGCAGACCCAGAAATGCTGCTGGTCCACTTCCAGGTCTCCTGCCAAATGCACTGGGGACCCCACCCCGCTGCAGTACACTCCAGGCACCCTAGCATCACAGCATTCATGAGCCACCTGATACCCTGAGGTACGTAGAAAAAAAACATTTAAAGCTGCATCTATGCCCGAATCACAGGATCTTTTTGAATCTCTCCGAATCAATTTGGAGGGGTCCGATTTGTTTCGGAGAGATTAACGTGTCCTCCGATTCAATCTGGAGATTCGGCCACCGAATTGGGCCAAATTGAATCAGGGACCAAAGCTCCGCACAGCCCTAACGCGCACCACCTTGTCAGTACACACAAAACACCAAGTCTAAAGGTAATGGGTACTGCTGAAAAGAAACTAAGACCAGAAAAATGTATTGCATAAAATATATTTTACAACAATTTATGATAGATAAATATGCACCAAGTACCAGAATATTGCTACCATAAATACTAGATTTCCTTCATACACTTAGAAATAGCCATATTTGCAGAGCCCACTACAGAGTCCTTCCTTTTTCCTAGCCAAGATATCCCACTGATGATGATCACTTCACAGCTGCAGAACTTTTAGCATTTTTTGCTCTCAATTCTCACCTTTTGGAAGAGATGCCAGAAAGGTCTTGGTTGGGGCAAGAAAAATTACTCTCAATCCATGACAAAAGAACATGAGGTCTGGAGGGTTTGTGTTTGTTTGTTTTTTGTTTTTTTTTAAATCAGGGCATCGGGTGGGCAGGGAAAGAGGATGTCACATACCACATAGACAGAGCCAATTTTTTAAAGTAAATTTTAGTGCTGGATTCAGTCTGAGACCAAAGTCCTCTGCTTATCAGCAAAATAAAGTAGTAAGGGAAGCTCCTCTTCAATAGCCCAGTGTTGCTTATCCCAAATTTCTAGTTAGGATGGTATTTTAAATGAATGGACATTTTACTCATGTCTGCAAAGCCACAAAACACGGCAACAACATTCCACCCCGCACAACCTTGGCTAACTCGATTCCACGTCTTTCCTCACTATTGCTGGCTAATGACAAATTACGACGCCCAAACTCTGTGACAAATCACACCTATTGCAAACCCAACGCTTTAAAAATATGGCAAGTTCTTCAACTAACTGAGCAAAAGGACCAATCTGCAGGTAGTCTGTTATTAACACACTACTAAACTCAGACATTTCATTTTGATGGAGACCAGAGCCTGTCTACAGACGGTAACTAGTGTCGCATCTTTCACAATTGTGAATGGTAGTCTAATCTTTGGTTACAGAATGAATGTTACCATATTTAAACAAACAAGCCAACTTTTAGAAACCACATTTAAAGACTGGACACTTCTTGTTTTACCTGTAGTCAGCAGACCTGTAGTCCACGGGTGACAATTGGGTTAGTGCCAGAACATATCTTAACTCTCCCACTGAGCACCAAGTCATATTGTGTTCTAAAACACAGGTATTGTCATTCAAGATTGGACCACTAGTCCATTTGATCCAGTATCTTACTTTGTATAAAAGCCCAAAACTAATTCTTTAATAGGATACAAGAAAGCCTATAAGGCAGAGGCAACTCAGTGCTTCAGTGGCAACCCCCTCAACCCCCACCCCTCATGCACACATCCTCTGTATCAGACCTGACCTATAAGCTTTATTACCACCTACTTTGGCATGCAAAGATTATAAATATTATTGGTCAAAACTGGTCAGTCAGGAAAACTACAGATTTAATTAGTTGACAGGCATAACGGATGTCTCTCTCTGAGCGGATAGTATACAGTTTTATGAAAGCATGTCTTGCAGGTCAGAAAACTGTTAAAAACAAAAACGAACTCGAATCCTATTGCCTTTTGTAAAATATGCATTTTATTATTCACAGCTCATTTAATATTCACCATTGTAAAAATTCACATTCACCAAAACAAAACTCTGAGATGCCATAAGAGCAAACATCTTCTCTGTCCTACCAGGAGTTAACCTAGAAGGAACTCAGTTACTCCCATTGACAAGAAAATATAGGTAAGTGTCCACCTGGTAAAAGACTTACAAGCTTTTCAGCAAAATCATTGTAATTCAACAATGCATTTTAGACTCCCCATAAACTCCATCCTGGTACAGGCCTGAGTTCAAAACTGTTGCACACACACACACTAAGAGCCACCGCCACGCACGCACACACACACAGAGCCACCTCCTCTGTCATGCACGTGCAAAGAGCCCCGTCCTGGCACGCGCGCACACACACACGCTACGCGCCCCTCCTCGCGCACGCACTAGGCGCGCCCCCTCCTCGCACGCGCGCACACACACTAAGCACGCCCCCTCCTCGCACGCGCGCACTAGCGCACACTAAGCGCGCCCCCTCCTCGCACGCGCGCACTAGCGCACACTAAGCGCGCCCCCTCCGCACGCGCACTAAGC
>NW_017728935.1:596620-644962 GCF_001723895.1 Crocodylus porosus | reverse complement strand
GGGTCAGGCCGGGCCCGGCCCCTGCGCTGCGCTGCGCACCGCTCGTCCCGGCCCGCACGCGTGCCGCCGGGTGCCCACACTCCTCCCCCAGGAAGCACGCGGCCGTCGCACAGCTCCTCCACCCGCCCCCCACAGGCCTCTCGGCCAGGCCGCGCTGGCCACGGCCTCGGCCCGGGGCGCTCCGGCGGTCCAGGGCCTGCCTCACCTGACGGGCCTGGACATGGCGCGCGGCCGAGGCGGGGCCGAGCCGGGCGGCGTCGGCTGCGGGGAAAAACGGCGAGTGCGGAGCGGGCGACGGCGCCGTCCCCTCCCCCCGCGAGCGAGCAAGCGAGCCTGCCTAGGCTCGGCTAGGCCCCGCGCCTCCGCCGCTGCTGCCGCCGCTGCGGTCTGCTGCAGTGCTGTGCGCCCCGGGACCGTGTCCCCGCTCGCAGCGCCCTCGGCCTTGCTCGCCGCCGCTCTTCGTTCCCCCCCGCAAAATGGTCGCACTTCGCCCGAACCGAGGGGATGTGCCGAGCGGAGGGGCGGTGCAACCTAGCCCGCTGGCGCCTCCTCCTCCTCCTCCCATTGGCCGGCGAGGGCGGGCCGCCTGGTGCCATTGGCCCGTTCGAACCATCACGGGCCGAAGGCCCCGCCCCCGCCGCCCAGCGGGGCGGGGGGAGAGGACGCCCCACACTCAAGCTGCTATGAGAGAGCGGCGGATAACAGCGAGCGAGAGGCAGCCCGCCATCGGTGGCGGCAGATTCGCCAAGCTCCGGCCCGGCCGCGGGGCTCCGGGGCAGCGGGGCGCGCCCGAAGGAACCCGCGGGCAAAGGCGAGGCGGGAAGGCACCCCTGCTTTTTTTTCGGGGGGCGCCGGGAGTCGCCAGCGGAGTCTGGATCCGCAGATTCGCCGCTCAGGGCCTGGCTTGGGTTTTGGAGGGAAAACGCAGGCGAGCTGGCTCACCCACGCAGTGCTCCCGCCGGTCCCCCGCTCCCAACCTCGGCCTCGGCTCCCCTCAGGGAGCCAGGGCGTGCCGGCCCGAGGCGCCAGGCCCAGCAGCATCCCTGCCCTAGCCTGGCACCCGTGTCACAGGCCCTTGGGCTACTCCTTTTGCCTGCGATCGCCGCCAAGTCCTGCTGCCCCAGGCCGCACGAGAAGGAAGGGGAGCCTAAGACAGCAGCAATGTTGCTCCCCTTAAAAAAAAATAAATAAATAATAATAATAATAATAATCATCATCATCATCATTGGGGAAAAACGCAGGGCAAGCAGCACCTCTTGGGCCTGCTGTCAACAACACCCCAGCCGCTCCCATCCGAGACCAGGAAGTCACAAGTAAGTTGGTACCCTTCTTTCAGACACCATCAGATGCCACCTTCCAAATCCATGAGCTGCTGTGAGCTTTTCCCTCAGAGAAGGGGCCCTTCGGGCTCATTGTGTAGTTTGAACATCCAAAATTAGACAGTACGGTGCATCCAACGTGGAAGGATTGAAGCCGGGTTGCTGTAGCAGCGACTTTCGGGTTGGTCAGATAGCTGCACACAGGAGACGCCTTGGGAAAGTAGTCACCGTTGTCCTAAATTATTTTTATCCGACCGTCACTTTTAAAGGTGACTTTACAGTCTGCGATGCGACTTCTTTCTCCACCTGCGGTCTTCAGGTGTGACCTGGCTATGTCAGCATTCCCATAGGGCAGCAGACACAAATCGGTGGCTCGTGCTCAGTTTTACTGGCAGCCCCATCTGATTTTGCTTTCTGTAGATGTTTTGTTTTCCTCATCAACCGGTGCGTTCCAGGCAGTCCTCAATTTCAAACGTTTCGAGTTGCAACCAATGGCGCTTACCACGTTCATCCATTAACTTGTTTTGACTTTCTGACTTGACAACACTTAATCTGACGTGACAGCAGGCCAGTGAACAAGTTCACTGCATTGCCCTGGAGAACATGTGTCCAAAACTTCCTTGGACACTTTACTTAAGAAAGCAGACAAGACTCCACAAAAACCTGCAGCCAAGACTCCAGCCAAGAACCCTTCAAAAAGTTCAACCAAGAGCCCTTCAAAAAGTCCAGCAAAGTCACCTCAAAGAAGTCCTTCCAAATCAATATGATTGCTATCTACAATAGAAATACATTAATGTAGCTATATTACTCATCTATAATTGATGGGAGTGCAAAATTCTGGGTTACTTTTGGTGAAAACAAGTAGAATTGTGCCCATTTGGATTTCATTACCAGCACCCTTGTGACATTTCCCTAAACTGGTCCAACATTAGAAGAGAACCAGAACAACATTGGCAGCCAGTATCAATTAGCTACGTTTACTTGAAATTTAGCTCAAATTCCAATGAAAGAAATAGGTTTTACTTAACTCCAGAATATTTAATGAAATACAGTTGTGTGTGAACACCGCTCTAAAAGTATTACCAGCAAGATGATCTAAACCCATAACTTTGTCACAACTGTATGTACCATTTCCCCACCAAGTAAATGTCAATAGGCTTCAAAACAGAGCAAAGGTGATAACTACTGTCCACTTCTGACCTGCCAAGTTTTCTTCATCTTCTTTTTTAATCGGTTGTCTTCTTCTTAAATACCCTTGGAGATAGAAGAGTATCACCATCTAGCACCTGACAGTCCACCCAAACTCTCATTCTCAAATTTTACCAGTTGACTGCCTCTCCCTTTCCAAGTACACGTGCCCTAAGACTCATAAAAACGCTAGCTTCTCCAATGATAGTTCACTGTCCTTTACTGTATGTTACACATCAAATGTTTTTAGTCATTTGACTGATTAACACCTTTTATAGTACGGTCTTCCTGTCGGTTTTATTCCAAGAAACTAATTTGACAGCAGAAATAGGACCAACTTTTGCCTAATTGCAAAAGTAGCTGTGAGCTCATGTAATACATCTTTTCAACTTTAAGTGGCCCATGGAAGTCTTAAATGCCACATTTCTGATTGACATTACCATGTCCTATCCATAGTGCATGACAATACTCAGGAAAACCAATCCGGTTCCATTGGAAAGAGGCAGACTAAGCCAAAGCCAACTGCTATCTGTACAGAGGGAGACAAAATCCTGAAAGGTATTTTGAATAAACAAACCTGCACTTTAGGAAAATAACATGATCCATCTATAGGAGTAGATGTAACTACAGGATTAAGAGACCCAATTCGCTTTTGGTTTTCTGACTTGGCAACTCGTTAGGAAAGCCCTAGCACAGTTTAAAACTTGAATGAAAGGCAGAATTACAAAACTATAGAGCTAAGATCCTATTTCACTCATCAGGCATCTAAGTGGACCTCTGTGTATAAATGCAATCCTACTTTTAAGTCCCCGACAAACAGTTAACATAAAAGTGAATGAATCCTCTTGCTGCTTTGTGTGGTTTAGTCATTGGGGTAAGAGGACTAAGGGTAGGTGCATTAATGTTATTTAAGGATTGAGGGGTGAAGAGTATCATATTCGGGCCCCTAAATGGAATAGGATTGGGCCCTAAATCACATTGGCAATGCTTTCTTCTCACACACTCCAAAGACTGCCTCACCTAGTTCACTATTCTCTCTGAGCAGAACGTTTTAAAGTTCGCCAGATTGTACATCTAGGAGTCAGGATTATCTGAATTCTATTCCAAGCTCCCCTCTGTTGCATTATTTAAACCAGAGTTTCTCAACCCATGGGTCATGACCCAAAAGTGGGTCACAAGAATATATGAAAGGATCACGAACAAACTTTAAACAAATGGATCAACAAACTTTAAAAATGGATTCTCCCTTAAAAGGTGAAAAGTGTGGGAAAATGTGGCTTTTCTGATGAAGGCTATCAGAGTTCCAGTCTGTAAGGAGCTCCTTGGGGCCCCCGCTGCCCCACACACTGGGGCCTGGGCCAGAGACAGCAGGTCAGAACTGGCCATAGATGTTTACAAGTGGGTCCTGGTACAAAAAAGGTTGAAAATCACTGATTTAAACCATTTCATTTCCCACTTTCAGTCCACGCCTCACCTGCAAAGCCGAGATATTTACTTGCTTTGGAAGAAATGTTAATGGTCTTTTACAATTAATAGTTTGACCTTTACAAATCAGTGCCAATGTTAATGCTTCAGATCTCACAGGCTTCTTTTTTCCCTGCTTGCTTTCACACAAAATATTCCAAGCCACTTGTGCCTTCTCCAACAGAGAAAATGCTTCTTGTTTTAAGTCCACCATTAATAAAACACTGTCTTCCCTGTACAACTATGAAACATGCTGCAGGAGGATGCCCCACTCTGCATTTTGCCTTCAAGGTATCTGTTACACACCCATGACAAAGGTCTTATCTACATGAAGGAGCTACCCCATTCCCATGGTCAAATTGCTGCTGAAGCTGCAATTTGCTCTACTGGAACTTCCCCTTCCAAGACCAAGGTGTGCACCAGTGTTACCAGCTGCAGCTTTCTTGGTTTATAACCAGTTTGTCCAGCAACAAAAAAATTGGTGCTGGCCTGCAATCATCAGTCACACGGCAGATTCCCAATGCGGATATGGCTAAAGGGACACAAGCCACAATCACCACAAAATACCAAAGTAAAGTACATAAGAAAACTACTGGCAGAACTCCAGACTTCTTGCTGATGGCTGCATTGAAACAGCTTCATTTAGACCCTGGAACACAGATTTTTAATTCTCCAGCTCATTTAAGGAGCTAAAGTACTGTAGTAGCGGTGTATATTCGGACAGACAAGGAGCAGTTAAGTGTTCACACAACTGCAGTTTTCTTTACTCGTTTTCTTGACAGAAAGATCTTTTTTCCTGTTTCACACTTGTAAACTTATCTGCTACACAAACTGTTAAGACAGGAAACCAGTAACTACCAAAGCAAGCTAGGACAACAAAAAAACCTTTTTATTTCAGATTTGCTCAAATGCTTACAATACTGCTTTGGTTACTGATTGATACAGAAATAGTAGCAGTTTCTTCCCTTTTTATAGCAAAGTAATAGTACTATAACAAACACAAAGTCATAATTGTGTATAAAAAAACAAAACAACCCCAAAATAATTGAGAGACTCCATAAGGGCAAGTGGCTTAAAAACAAAGCTCAGTTTTGATATGCTTCACAGGTTGCTGAACTGCAGTCCATTCTCATCATATACAAGTTTTGCTGCAATAAGATTTTGGTTACTCTGTGGACCTTCAGTTTTTCTACTTTCATCAATGCTTCGACTGTGCAAGTAAAACTAAAGATGCATTTGGTGTTGCATGGCTACAAGCAAGAGAGCACTGGCATGGACCAACAGTGTGTGTGTGTGAAGGGGGACTGAGAGGGGTCAGCAGCTCATTATAATTATGCACAATGAAAATAGGCACTGATACAGTAAAAAGAAAAATAATAATAATAAAATAAAAAAAAAAAAAATACACAGCATCTCATGGACTCCTAAGGCCACCAGTAAAGGTAAAGTTAAATAGGAAAGCCCCAGGCTTTCTTACTCACTTTTGGATGATTAATTGAGACCTAAAGTCAAAGACTCCTTGGGAACCCTCTGAATTACACTTTTTAAAATCGGGTGTAGGTTGTAGGCATGTTAATCTAAGGACATGGGTAGACAAGCATCTCAGATGCTTCCTCAGCCTGACAAAGGGTTTTTAAACCCAAAAGCCTGCTAAGAAAAACTTTTCCAACTATGTAGTTGGTCTAATAAAAGAGATCAGATTTACTTAAAGAACATTGACTTTTTAAACTCTACATTCATACTGTTTGCCGCTAGACAGGAGTAGTAAGGTTTGAGAAACTTGGGCTAAAAACAGAGAAGCAGCTTATCTCAGGTCTGACTGTCCTGAGCTTAGCCTGGGACTGTAGTTTACCAATGCAGCTTGAAAGGCCATTAACTCTAATTAACCCCAATTGTCCTGTAAGTGTTATCTTGGTACTTCACAGATACTTAGGATATCAGAGAACAGTGTGTTTGTACATCTATAAGATCCCAGAATAAAAGGCTCTTTCCTGGGGAAATCTGTATATTTTTAACCTTAAACTAAAGAATCCCAGCCAGCACAGGGAGAGCACAAACAGTTTCAAAGAGCTGTGTTTAAAAGGTGGTTGCCTCCTGGCAGCAGTTTGGATGGGCCTTTGAACCAGTTTATTTTATAGAGACACTAAAACAAGGTCACCAGACCTTTCTGCTTTAAAAGCAATGCCTTTTTGTTTTGAGTATCTTGTATGCCAGAGACACAGCTCTGGAGGAAAAAAAAAAAGACACCAAGCCACATTTGCACAGTAAATCCACCCTGCCCCACCCCCACCTCCACCCCCCCGCATCTGGCTAAATTCATCTCTAACGAAGAGATTTTCTTCTTCACTCTGTGGAACTTTTTGACATTTATTTAGTAAAATCCTGTTAATTTATATTGTTCTTACAGTTAGCAAGCAGCTGATTGTGTGTGTGGCTGGGGGGAAAAACCTCAAACCCCAAATTTAGCATTCTAAAGTCACTGGATACAACCTGACATCTTAAAAAGAGACCTTTGAGGATTTCCCCCCTTTCAGCACGTTGCTTATTGAAGGCTATTATGCATGCAGTAGTAACAGCCATGGAAATCAAGGAGTCACTACGGCATATCAAGCTGCATATAACATATCATATCACATCTCACATCATATCATATGATATCTCATATCATGAAATCTATTTCTGCAGCAGCAGTGCTAATAAGCTATTAGCTCTCTGGACCTGGACTCAGGAAACAGGTATTTAATTTCTTTGGTCACATCACTCCCCTCTCTGTGCTTCAATTTTTCTCACCTGTGAAACAGAATAATACTGACCTCCTTCCTAAAGTACTTGAATATAATTAGTGGGTGGAAAAGTGCCATGTAAATGCTAAATAAAAGACAGACCCTTAAAAAAAACAAAGACGTGTAAGAACAGAAAAATAAGATTTGTAAAATTCTGTTAACCTTCACTTTAAGCCATTTTCTTTCTTTTTTACAGTATATTAACTTTGACCAGTAAATTTAGACAGAACAAGTTCCACCATGCAGTTTGCCCATATTGTCTGCACAGTGCTCTTCCTTTTGCTTTACTGTGAACCCAGAACAGGGGAATGTTTAAGGATATTCAAAATGGATGAAAGGATTTTGCTATGCATTGTATTCTAATATACATAAATTTTATCCTTAAAAAGTAACAAAATGTTGGGCTTAATTTCTTAGTGCTCAGCACTTACACAGCATCTTTCAAAATTTAAAGTATGTTACAAATAGTAAGCAATCATTCCCTTCTCTGTTCTCCACCCTTGGCCCTACACAATCAGAGAGGAAACCAGTTACAGAAGATAAAGTGATATACCACAGACAAAAATCACTCCTATAGCTGGGAATGGATCACAGGTGTTTCTGGCTCTGTCCAAATCACACAGTAGTTTTTAATATTCTTCCTTCCAATATCCTTCTTGTTGCATCTGCCACAGAAAAATGCGGAGTGTTGCAGATTCGTCTTGCCTGTGATAAATTTCCATTTCTCTCTCTCTCTCTCTCTCTCTCTCTATATATATATACATATAAAACCAATTCTACTTGACTGAGTCATACTAAATCTCTCTCCTTTTTCCTTTTTCAGATAATTGGCAAATACATTTTTAACAAAATCAGCCCTCTTTAGCCACAAAGTCATTCATTAACAATGAGTACACAGACCATGCAAGGAGAATAACAGGCATCAGAAAGGCAAATGAGAGTTTTCTCCATCACTTCCTTCTGCCCTCCTAAGCCTGCTTCTTTCTGTGTTTTCCCTTGGATCACTAAAAGCAGCAGGTGGGCATTCAGACAGCCATATCACCACAACCACCTAAGGCTTCACTCACCACTCCAGAATGGTTGTGAAGAAGCAATTCATTGGCATTTGTAAAGTGGTTTAATATTAGAGGGTGGAAGGTGATATAAAAGTCTTATTGTCCTACAAAACAAGGCAGTTTACAACCTTTTCCTCATTCACTGCTGGACACCCCACGAAAGTGGCATCAGACCAGTACATTTAAAAACTGCATGTTCAGGTTAAAGACAAATGGATAGATGTAACAGACAAAAGGCAACTCTTGAGTTAGTTTGTAGTCTAGACAATTATTGAGCTAGTATGCAGTTCCTTTGTTCTGAGTACTGCAGTCCATGCACACACGTGAAAGTTCTGCTATAGAAATGCCCAAGTTCAGGGCAATTCCTTCTGAAATAAGGCAACACAATATGGGCCACTAATATAAGCACTTTGCGACTAGAAAGCGTCTTGCTGCATCCCCCAAGCACAATTGTCACAGATGATGAAAAGTCCCGGCATTTCCTATGTAGTTAATTTAGAGATATGCAGATCCAAAGTGAGAAATAAAAGAGGATTTACCGTAATGCCACACTGGGAATCCAGAGACACAGGCAAACTGCTTGATCTTTGCTTTCATAACAAAGATTGCTGTAGTAGCTTTTCAAAGAAGGAAGGCTCTGTTTAGTTGGAAAGTGCAGATACTAATAATTACTTCCTCCATTCGTATCCAGTCACGTTACATGAGGAAGCAGAGAACTCTTACTTCAAAAGGTGTTAACCCGAGTCACGCAGCTGAACAGAACCACAGGAGCTGACCGAGCTGATTTGTGGCAGAGCTTCTGGTTGCTAGTCAGCTAAAGAGAAATTCTCCCCAGGTCACTGCAAGCAATGCTTTACTGAATATGAGCATGCACTGAACAGGAAATAATGGAGGATCGTGTAAAAAAGGCCAATGCTGAATGAAAAAAGCGTATGGGGAATGAAGAAAGATTCCCATTGGGTTTGAAGCAGAGAGAGAAGAAAGTGCAACTAGCAACAAGCCCAACCAGGTGAGGAGGCATCCTTTAGATTAATATAATCCCCCTGGCCAGAAACAGAGGAGTCTCTATCACCTGTGGATGATGATATCATCTTTTCCACCAGAACCCTAGAAAACAACAAAAGATGATGTTATAAGGCAGCAATGGACCACACAGCCTTAGTCAAATATGTGACTAGAAGTATCTTGCCATTACTGCACGAGTTCAAGTCATAAGGCACTAGGCCATATAATCAGGAGACCCAATCTCGCATCCCCATCACAGACAGTACCAGTGCTGGAGACTCACTGGCAGCATCGTAAGAGAAGTCAATGGCTGTATACACCACAGAGACCAAAGGAGCCATCTAACCCTGGATGCAGGTTCCCTCCTGCTCAGGACCGAGGCACTCGCAAGGCTTTCGTAGAGAAACCTCCATTTTCACGGCTTGACCATTATATTGGTCCCCTGACAGTCTTACACCTGTTCATAAGTCATAATAAAAATTAAAAGGCCAAATTATCTGCTGACATAACTCCACTGAAGGAATGCCATGCCATAACATCTAATTTCTTACATGATAGCACCTGTTCTCCTAGTAAAGACCAGCAGATAAAAACATGTATTATACTGTTTTTAAAGAACGTTATTTTCCAAAGCATGCCACATCTTAAATGAGGAGAAAAGAACTACCAACCTTTGGACTGTAGTTTCCCTTTAGGAGATTTAGGAATACATTATTGCTAGTATCTGTTACCTGCTGATGGTGTAATTAGTATCCAGTAAGACAGAGATATTGGGAAGAGAGGGGAGTTAACCCTCTTATGCATCACCAAAACCAATTACACCTACCTCATAGACTCATTAACATTCTTGTTTTCCTTGACAGATGTTTCAATCCAACCAGAGAAGCCATTCTCCTTGCTGAACTGATCTATCTCTTCCCTGGTCACTGCCCAGGGGGAAAGGTCACTCTGTAAAACAAGACAGTCACTTCAAATTAAACTTTTCAATCTTAAACAAGAAGAGCGAGCTTTTTTCTGCCACATATATTTGTCTTTGTTCAGACAGCCCTCCACACAGACTATGATATAACAGGGATTTCTTAGAGCTGTTGGTACACAGGTTTTTTGTAAAAGCTAATGCATTTATCTGGGGTGAGATACCTGTGACAAACTCAGATGGTTTGGAGATCCTTGCAGAGTGGGAAAAGCAACAGTTCTCACTCATCCAAAACAGCAATTTCATTGCTGCAGTTTCATAGACAGGACTGTACCCATCACTGCTATTGCACTGAAGCAAACAGAGAAGTACAATGTGCAGGTACAGACTGTTTCCAGGGGGTTGCACTACATCCAGTTACACTGTTTTAGTTACACTGCTGTACACACTTCCTTAGTGCAGACAGAGCTCAAGTTCTTTACAGTCGGCTGTCAAGAGGCAGCCCTCTCAAACAAGTTGCCAGGGGAAGTACATGCCTGTAAAACACGCTGTTCCCTTTATCACCTCTTTACTAACTGGTTGTTGGCCAATTTCAGATTTTAGACTTCATCCCTCAAACTGTACAAGTATCAAGCTGAACCTTAAACAGGTCTTTTGAGCCAATATTAGAACAGAGAAGAGAAAGCTCTGTAGCGTGAAGGTATTACTGAAGGTAATTTTTAAACGCAAGAGAAAGCTGCAAATGATTTACACGCTGAAACCGAGGGCACCTCTCTCACAAAATTCAAAGTAACTGGAAAACATCAGATTGGTCGTATACTCCTGCTTTAACTGTCCTATTATACCAGCTCTTCCTAAACTGATGCAAGACCTGAGTGGGTGGAAAAGCCTTGCAAGCCTTCTCTGACAATACAGCAGAAGGAAGATTCCCGAGACGGCCTCCTTGTTTGAGCACTCTTCACTGCCAGTTCTCTACCAGCTGCTCTGAACTGGGCCCAACTAATGGACCAAGATCCAGTGATCATTTAGCAGCATACAGCAAACAAGGCTCCAGTTTTGGACAATATTCAGTATTGACCTAACTCCTTTTACACAGGGATGAGCTCAATGTTTGCTAAAGGAGCTTCTGGTTTTTTGGGTTTTTTTGAAGCCAGGGTGATGATTTTTAAAAAAAGTAGCCTAGTCACCATCCTAAACAGTTTTTAAGTTCAGTTTATAAATCATGATAGCTTACATCAACAGCTAGTGCTAGAACACAGGTTAAATACAACATAGTTCCACTTGCAGTGAAAAGCCAAACCATATTTAGGCTTTAGCCTGAACTGCTTATTTATTTATTCATTCATTCATTTATTCTTTTATTTATTAATGGATTTTGAGCTTACTTTGCAAACAATTGATGGAATCTGAAAATCTGGCCACAAAAGGACAAGTATCTCCTCCAACCAGTCTTTAGTGAAACATTTTGCTGGCTCAAGATGCACAAGGAGAATCATCTAAACTAAATGTGAAAGGAGCTCAAAGGTGACAGTCATGCGTGGCAGTATCAAATCCTAAAACAGAGGGGCCCTGCGTAGGGTTGCAACTGGTCCGTCTTCCTGTCAGCCAGTACTATTCTCTACAACACATTCTCTAGCATTTATCTAGGGCAAGGAGGAAAAAAAAAATATAACTGCTTGTGCCCAACTCAGCATTTTAAAGCTGCTATGAAACAAACCAATAGTGAGTGAGAAATGCTGCCAGGTGAGCCAGCTGCCAATCAAACCAGAAAAAGGATATCTTGCCAGGCAGAGGCCAATTCTGCAAGGAATCTCCGGCCAGATGGATCTACCTTTCTGAACTATTTCCACATCACAAAATTATCTAACACACTTTCAAACAGGAGCAATCATGATTTGAGGGGGGTGGTGGAGAACGGGGGAGCGGATTTTGAGAATGCTCCTAGCAGGGCTTGACTTCTTCCTTCCCCCAAACTGTTCCTGGGACGAGTTTTCCTCAAAGAATCAAGCGATACTGCTTTTGTTCTAGGAGCAAACTCTGCCCCAGTGCCTGGTTAGTCATGGGACGGCCAGGCCTCTCAAACAGATTCACTCCCCTCAGAGTTTTTCATTCACTTAAGAACCAAGGCCAATAATGAACGCCCTGGTCCTGGCTCAGGAGGCCCTTGCCAATTAAGGGAAGGGAGGTGCAACACAATGGACCAGGAAAGTACTAGCAAGGCTCCAAGGTACTCTGGCAACGTGCAGAGGAGGTGGTCTCCTTCCCTACGTTAGATTAACGCCCCCCATCATCCTCCCCTCCCACGCCTCTTCTCCCAGCGTAGGTATGTACAAAGCACATCGAGACTTGCTCACTTTATTGGCCAGCAGTAAACAAGGCACAGGGCTCCCATTTGGCAAAGTGAGCTTGCTGTCCAAATCTTGCTTCCACTTCCGGCTGTTCTTGAATGTACTGGTGTCGGTGACATCAAACATGATCACGCAAGCTGATGCCTCTCTGTAGTACAGCCGGGTCATGGATGTAAAGCGCTCCTGTCCTGGGGAAGAAGTAGAAAAGAGATGGTTCTTAAACCTAGTCTTTTTGGATGTGTCCACACTGGGGATCTGTCCCAGCCACAGTCAGCTGAGGCCAACCACCTACTTCAGCCAGGGTGCGCTACAGCATCCTTCTAACAAAGTGTCCTACCACCACCCCCACTTAAGAGATTAAGGGAAATTGAGGTACAAATAGAAAAGCATCTTGCCCCAAGTGTCTCAGTAATGCACTGGGAAGCACGACAGCTCGAACATTTCAAATTCCCTCCCACATGCTCAATCATACCTTCTCCCAGGCCTATTTTTCAAACCCGCTCCCACCACCATTGTCATTCCTGCAGAAGTTGAGGCTTTCCCTCCCACACCGGGAAACCCTGTGGACAGCAGCAGTTCTTGAAACTAAGCACAGCTGGGAGTAGGGTTCCAGCGGAATTTTCTTGATCAGTGTTGACAGGGATGCGTGTCCTCCCCACCCCACGTGGGTTAATAAAACGGTGCTTCAAAACACGTGGTATACACGTAAACACAGTTGTCAGGAAAAGAAAAGTATCCATGCTTCTCAGAGAAACTCTGCTAGGAGACTCTATAAACCACAGCTGCTGCTAGTACAGTTTTAACCATGGAGTGAATAAGTTCTTTCTTAGGGCTTGGATCTGCTACCAGAACCATTTCAGTAGTGCCTCGGCTAGGCGCTGCTTGGCTGTGCCTGTAGAAAGAACATGCAAAGGATGTGGCACCCATTATTACCAAGTCGCTTTTGCATGATTCACCACAACAGTTAAAAATAAGAGCTTGATAACAGCTGCCCACAGCTGGGTGATGCTTGTGAAGTTAGGCATCACCATAGGTTAAGGCATCGGTAAGCTATAAACAGACCAACTGTTTATCTGGAACTGGTTGTTCCAAGCTTTGACTCTATCAAAACAGGCAGGGGACACACAGCTCATGATTGGCAATTAAAATAACCCCAGAAGTCCTAGGGAAAAGCCTTCTCTCAGTACTTCACAGGTACTCAGTGTGGGACAGTGGGCAGGTAGGATCCCAGAATACAATGCTCTGCCCCAAGGGTTAAAAAAAAAAGAAAAAAAAAATTGGTCTGTAACTTTACAGGCCCTTATGGTGGTTAGTACGAATACCATGTTCTTGGTTTCTTCTGCCTGCCTTTCACACCGTACATACGGCAAAGGGAGGATTGACTGTACCAGTGCCCCGTACAGCACTGAGATCGCTATGAGTTCTTTGACAGCAACGTAGCCAGCCATTAGTTCCATAAATCCTAAGCAGCTAGTCAAATTTTCTTCACAAGGACCACCGAACAGCTGATATTGTGGTAGCCTGACATGGCACTGGGCCACCATTTAATTCAGTGGATTTACTCCTGATTGAGAACCAGGTATAAGATTCTTATAACTACCAAACAGGTAAAAGGATCCAAGAGGTAAAAGGCTCATATCCAGTTACAAGTCACTTTTTCCTCTTTTTATTTCTTTACAGCTACAGAAAGGGTGCTACATAGTGTATAACCAACACTGCTATGTTCCTTACAGTCAAACCTTTAATTAAAGACTAAAATGGTCATTGCTAGCTAGTGATGGGCACTACCAAACACCACAATATTTTTATCCTCCAATCCAAAAAAAGATGGTTTAGGCTGATTCTTTTTTTTGGGGTCTTTTAGAAGAAGGCCTTTTCAAAGCGCGGACAGCTTTGAAGTTCTGTTGTCCCGTCGCTTGTGTGTCTGGGCTCACCTGCAATGTCCCAAAGCTGAAGTCGTATGATCTCAGACTCTGACCACTGCACCACCTTCAGAGCGAAATCCACTGAAAGGCCCCAAACAGAGAGAAAGTCTTATTAGAAATTATGCAAAGCCACCATGTCTTCCCCCTCCTATCTTTTGCATCTGTAGTTAGGCTTCACATTTGGGTGGCAAAGGCAAATTAAATTGGGTCATACATGAACACGACGTGTCATTTCCTCTTTCTCTGTACACAAGCTTCCTCATTATCACATAGTGGTCTATCACCATGCCTACAATAGTACTGCATGCCTACAATATCATGGTCACTATGCCTACAACAGTACCCCATGGGGAATCTACTGGTCCAGCTCCACAGAGGTGGAGAACATCGACAGGGCTAAGAACATCAGACAGCATCTGATGAAGCTGCTTACAAAAGCTTACGTATCTCTGATTTAGTGATCCTATAAGGTGCACATATACCCTGCCTTCTGCCCCACCTCAGACTAACAGCTAATTTCCCCTCTCTCAGCGCAGATTTAGCCATTACAAAAGAGGCAGCTGAGGTGAAGAGTCTTCAAAGGGTTCAGCATTAGGCAAGTTGTTTCCCCAAAGTCAACACCGCCTCCAACAGAACTAGAGGGCTTTCACCACAAGCGTTTTGTGAAAATCCCACAGAAAGCTTTTGGTTTCCAGAAAGACCCTGAGTCCCAAGGCTCTTTGGGGGAGGAATCCTAGGCTTGAACTGCGGCTTGTTTAAAAAAAAAAAAAAAGAGAGAGAGAAAAACAAGAGAGAGAAAACATACCCCTCCCCAGGGTCTAACCTTGAGCAGAACAATGTAGACTAGAAGCAACAGGTAATCTTATCACAGAGGGAGCTTGAGAGCAACCTTGTCCTCTTCCCCAGCCCTCTGGGTTTACTTTACAATTCAGTCAAGTGCTATTCAGATTGCACATTTCGTACCCTTAACCCAATTTAAAACAGCAGGCACAACTAGTCAGATTTTTTTGATAAGGGTCAAACACACACTCACACACACAATGGGAGTAGTTTAAAATAAGAGGTCAGTCCTTCCAATGGTGCCTCTCCTCACTGCTCAGAGGTTTTTAATTCAGACACTCAGAGCAGAGCTAAAAGAAAAATGCCAATACAAATATTTACCCCAAATAGCTTCTTTCTTTCTTAAGTAAAATAAATCACAGTATCAAAAATAAGCCCAGCCTTCTGTCAGTAGACAGCCTGGAATTTGCACAAATCCAAGAACCCTTCCAGAGTTAGCTTTTTTTTGCTTTTTTTTTTGTCAGCACCTGTCTTCACTTTGTGCTGCCTGGAGCAATGTTTTATATTCTTTCAGGCACTCTCTCCTTTCACCCCCCAAACCAATCAATTCTAATGAGTGCCTAGCGCGTTTAGACACATGCACACATACATGACCTACATTTTTCGGAAGCAATGAGAATTCGATGCATCACAATCAGGAGGAAAGCTGGCCAGCAGAGCTATTATCTAAGTCAGCTGCTATGCAACTTTTTGAAGGGGAAATAAGGGCTGCAGCCCTCCTGCTGCTCAACTGATCAAAGTTCTGGATAAATGCACATTTTGCAGGGCAAATCCAGCCCCTTGTGCCCTATTACCCCAGCGGGGCACAAGCTCCCACTTTTAAGAACTCTGACCTAGTTCTTCAGTCTGGATGCCCCAGCAGAAAGATTAAAGCTGAATGTGCAATGAAGTGGATGAAAGGCACCCATGCTGGGCTCCATTGTGCACCACTCATAAACCATGTGAATTAAGTCTTGGTGCCTCCTGTACTTTGCAGGTTATTCATCTCTCATGGAGCTTACAGGCACTCTGCATGATGACTGATGCCTTCAAACACACCAATCCTCACAGAATACAACCAAGATCCTGCCTACATTCAACCATGCTGCAGCAATGGTGGTGCTCAGCTCCAAGATCAACGCACAGCTCCACCTTCGGGATGTTCAAGTGCTTCAAGTATTTAACCTGACAGCTTGCAAAGAAGAATTTTTCCATCTATTTGAGTTGGTCTACTGAAAGATATCAGTTTTACTCAAAGACCCTTGTCCGCCTCAAGTATTTAACAACAGTAAATAATGCAGCCAGTCTTTAATTCACACATAACAGGATGTAAACGTTTGCTTCCCGGAACACATGCTTGTGTCATGTTTGCACTGTCATTTATTGTAACAAGATTCAAAAACAAGCATCCCCATAATTTTCATCTTTCCTATCCCCCTTGGACTCATCCAAATGACCTCCCCTGAAGAATGCAGGATGCGAGTTTGATTCTAAGATGCTGCCAATGTTTAACCGAAGCAGGGTGACTACAAGGCATTCAAAAGAGGATTACCGTAACTGACAATCATCTTCTATCTGGGCCATAACTAGTATGATCTCTCTGCAGACAAGGATTTTTTCAAGCTACTTTGCTAGGAGGAACTAGAGAGCAAAGCCATGTCACAGGACTAGTATGCTAGTCACCAGGTCATCCAGCACAAGTGACTTTAGCAGAGATGAGACCCAACACTGGTATAAACTGGGCCAAGATTTGCTAGTGGGGCAGTTCGCAGCTTTGTTTCTGCTAGGGCAGCTGTTGTAACAATATTCTCCTGTACAACAAGCCACGAGATCATTCGAATTAGAGGCACCTTGAAAAGCAGCTGTCGGGCAGAGGGTTTTTGAATAAAACTGTAGCTTGCACCATTGTGCTTTAGAGAGGAGCTGCCTTCCTGTCTTCACTGTCCAGTTTGCAACCATCTCAGACTCAGACTCAGAACTCGTCTGGATGCTTCTTTGCACCAGTGTGTGCAGTCAGGATGCCTGGATACTTCCCTTCAGGTTAGAAAAAAAATACTAACCCATTTGTCAGAGGCCTAATGAATAAGGCGTGTAAAGTACCTTGAGATCCATATGTAAAATAGCGATCCATATACTGTAGAGTAGAATAATTATAGGCTGATAACTACCTATGGAATAAGACTCTCCCCTGAAGAAGGGGAAGACTCTGCCTGAAGACGGGTGTTTGTACCCGAAAGCCTGCAAAGAACCATTTTATTAAAAGATATCACATTTACCCAAAGAACCTCGCCTGCCTACGGCCTTACACCAACACGACTACCTATGAAATAAGAGCCAGTTTCAAGACTGGATCACAATTTTGGGAGCCCCGCAACTACCACAGATCTGCTTTTCAGACCGTTTAAAACAAAAAACAAAAACAAAAATAAAAAAAAATAGTAAAAAAAAATCAGACCCCTTGACAAGTGTGTCACATTAGTCACTTTTTAATTGAGGTGTGCAAAAATGCTTGTGAACACTTAGAACAAAAAATAACACATCTTCTCACTCAGCACCGACTTGTAGGCTTCCTGGCGCGGAGCAAGTTTGCAACACCTGTCTCCGGTTTCCTCTCCCCCGCCAGTATTACCTGTAATTCCCGCCCCCCGCGGGCTCTTCATTGCAAACTCCTTTCTCCCCCACCCATGAGTTCTTTTTCATTACAAACTCCTGGCCGCCTTGTTATTAAAGGGAGAACTCACACCTCTTTGAGGAAATAAGCTTTGTTGATGAACTGACTCGTGCTTCCGGTGCTGTAATTACAGGTGTCCCAGGTATCCTCCCTGTGTTACAACAGCCCCCCCATGACCATGACACCTTTCAAATCCCGCAAATCTCCTTCAGGCCAAAACCCCCCTCAAAAGCGCTTTACGCAGGCCCCAGGTTTCGGTTCTGGGTTTGTGCAGCCCCCGGGGCCAAGGAGCTCCCAGGCCGTGTTTACAAGTCCCAGCAGCTACGGGAATACAAGCAGCAGCTGTACCGGGATGAGCCCAGCAGCCCGCGGCCCAACAAGTCACTCACAGGGAGACAACGGGAGTCTTTGCAAGGGACGGGGAAACCACACGCAGGCTTTTTAACCACAGACCGAGATAAAGAGCCCACTATGAAAAGTTTAATAACACTCCCCAGCGGGGCAGCACTTTCCATCTTCAAAGCCGCGCAGGAATGCTTTAATTTAGTAAATGACAAGGCCATCCCCAGAAATGCAGAGGAGGAGGAGAGGGAAAGGAGCATCCTCGGCAGGAAGGAGAGGCTGTGCTGGCAGCTTAGAAGCGAGCAGGGGGCCAAGGAGAAAGTTGCACCTCGCGGACGAACTTCAGCTCTCCTCTCCACTCGGGTTAGCTGTGCACTGCGAGCGTGGCCCGTGGCGCCAGGCCCCGCAGGCCGTGGCGGGGCAGGACTCACCTCCCACGGTGGACTTGTAGTGCTTGTCGAAGCTGTCGTTGGCGTAGCGCTGCACCAGGGACGTCTTCCCCACCGTGACGTCGCCCACGATCAGCACTTTGAACATGCGGTCGTGATGCCCCATGGCTCCCAGGCCAAGCCCGGGGCCCCGCCACTCGCTCTAGCGCCCCGCGCCAGCCGCAGGCAGAGCCCTCTAGTGCCCCGGGGCCAGCTTCCAGCCGCAGGCAGAGCGCTCCAGCGCCCCGCGCCAGCTGAGCCCCGGCCGCCTCATGGCACCGGCGAGCGCCCAGCCCCTGAGGCAGCGCCCGCCCCGCGTCACGTGAGCGGCTGAGGCGGGGCCGCCGGACTACAGCACCCAGCAGGCGCCGCGCCGCGCCCCGGCGGGCGGGGAGGGGGGCCGCGCGCGGGGGCTGATGGGTGCTGTAGTCCGGCGGGGAGGGGAAACGCCCGAGGGACCCAGCCCCTGGTGGGGGGACGCTTTCCAACTCGAGAGCCCCAAACCAGCACCTTGGCGCCGTTGCCTTGTGCCTCAGTTTCCCCCCTCTGTGAAATGGGGACAAACGTGCTGCGCTCCCCTCCCACATTTGCTGGGGGCACATTGTGCAGCCCTGTTGGTCTAAGGCCTTGCAGCCAAAAGCTTGCGAAGAACTTTTTCCCCCGCCACGTACTCAAAAAGATGTCGCGTCGGCCCAAAGAAACTTGCATGGTAGGCGCGCTTACTAAACCATTTCTCCGCCGCGGCCCTCGTCGCAGTCACTTCTTCCCCTCGGCTGCGAGCAGGGATTTGGATGTTTTGTGACCTGCCTGACGCGTTACAGATCTGGATGGAGTCCATCGCTGGGGGGGTTTTGCGGGAGTCGCACGTGAAAACCAAACAGCGTTGTCACCGTTTTGTCGCTGCGCCGTGTCTCCTCCAGCGTGATGGCTACGCACAGTCTTTTGGTTTTTTCTCATTTGGGGAGACGTGTCTCTGTCTTGACCGGACGCTAAAGCCACAGCCGGGCCAGCTGCGGAGGAAAAATCGGAAGGGCCTTAAAGGCTTAAAGATGAGCCGGCAAACACGTCTGAACACAAACGCATCTGATTTTCGAAAGGAGAGCTCATGATTTTTAAGCCAAATCTTACGATTTGTAAGGAACCTGCTCATGAAATAAAACTGGTCCCGTTGGATTTAATGGTAAAAATCCTCTGGCTTTTAAGAGGGGGAGGATTGTACCCCCTTATTTTTTTTTAATGTTTGGGGGAAGCAAGAGGGGCTCAAAACCTGCTTCTGTCGGCTAAAATAGCCTTCCAGAAACCTGCCTGCGAGCCCCAGGGAATAAAGAGACAGCGGCACAAGCGTCTGGCTTTTATCCCTGGTGGACTGCGTAGCAAGGCAGAAGGTACTTCTAATTCACAGGCCATTTGCAAAAGAAAATTCGATCCCATGCCTCTTTCTGGTTTGTCTGCCCCACGCCACCACTGCACCATGCGCACGGGAAAGAAAATGCAGACTGACTTTTACCCGTGTCTTGCTCAACATGTGTTCGGGTAACCGGAGACATGAATCCAGGTACGACAGGTGTAGCAGGGGCAGCCGTTCAGATAGGAATGGGTGACCGGGATTAAATGAAGTCTCTTTGGTTTCTGCGTGTTCTTGCTGCAATGTTTGCCTCGGGAAAACTCAAGGTGACCCTTGGTCAAGTGAGCAGTCCCAAACCACATCCACATCGGATAATAAATAGCTCACAGTGTTGAAAGAAAGAAAGAAAAGGCTGTAGCTGCCAGGAATGCAGTGCTGTTTGCAGGAAACGGCCCCCATCGGTTTCTGAGGGTTGCTTAGCATTCACGCGGCATGTGCACCAGAGTACCGCGGTCCATAGACCCTGATAAAGTCGTTGTGGAGGAAGAGGAGACACATGTTAATAGAGCAGCCCTGCCAGCAGAGGCTGTAATTACAAAGCCAGTCAAGGGTTTGGGTGCACGGCCTGTGGCTGAAAACAAACAGCTTCGTTCTTTGTCTGGAAGTCATGCCAGCTGTACAGGCAGCCACACAAATGCAGAGCTTCAGATGGGATGCTTCAAGGCTGGTGGGCTCTAATCTCTCATTTTCGTTAGCCACATGTTGCTTGCTACACATACAATGTATTTGCTGTCTTCTTACCTGTCCGAGACGTCTGAAACCTGAATGATTAGAAAGCTGTAGCGAGACCTGCGAGAAACCTGCCGCGGTTGAAGAGACCTTTCATCAAGAGGCAGCTGCACTGAGCACACATGAAAACATCATGAAGACAGCTAGGCATCATCCGTCGGTAATTCGGATAATGCCCCACGTTTCAGATCAGTTATTAAGTCAGATGTGTCGCACGACTGAGCTGCTGATGCAAACCCCTTAGCACAGACAAGGACAGCAGACAGACATTTGGCCACGCTGCCTTTTGGAATCCGCTTGGAGATGCCAGTTCTTCCTGCCCGTGTACTCAGGGACCCCGCAGCCCCCGCCGCGCCGTGGCCTAGCTCCCGGCACCGCCTAGTTCAGGTTGGCAGGCCTCCACTTAAATAGTTTCTCTGCAGCTGGACAGGCATCTCCCTACCAGAAAAACTTTCAACAACAGGGACATTTTTAATTCTCATGAAAAAAACCAAACAGTCTGTGTGTGTGTGTATACACGTATCCATCCATCCATATGTATACACATATACATACTTTTTTTTTTTTTTATTACGCAAAACTCCCCAAATGTGAGCAATGTGTAAAATTCCATTCAGCTGAGAAAGGCTGATAGGGCAGGTGAAAAATGTTCAGTCCGCGCAGCCAGGAGGGGGAGCCGAATCCTTCTCCCTGCTGAGGGCTCTCGATTCAGGTTTGCTATGCCAGGCTTTGCTCTAACCCGGTGCTGGGTGCTTTTGTTTTATTGAAGTCTAAGACCAGCAGCAGCTTGCAGCATCTAATCCTCTAGGGGCTTTTTAGTTGGCTTTCTAGCTGTTATGCAACTTGGAGAGCATCCCATAGGGGCTTTCCGTGCCTTCTGGACCAAGTTTCCCCTTTGCCCGAGCTGCACTGCATGCTGGTTGGGTGTCTGGCTGAGGGAAATGAGCCAAGTTCTTTGGGATCCTCATGGATGGATTTTACTATAAAAACTGAAGCTGCTTTGCAGGTTTACTGAACCAGTATGTTGTTGCTGTGAAGTCTGAGTTTGTCTCTTCTTCGCAATGATGGCACGGCAAGGACGTTTTGTACTGGTAAGACTTTGGATTCATCAGGCCACACTATACTTGTAGGGTTTCATTTTAAGCTCCAGCTACCCTTGTTAAAACAAGGACCATCAAAGCTTTTGCTATTCAGGACTCTCCCTAGAGAGTGTATTACACTTAAATCCTAGAAGTAGACCCCTCTGGAATAGGATGCACACAGGCAAGTGGTGTAAGAAATGAAACGGGGTCCGGCCCTTTGTACTGAAGCGGGCAAGTTTTTCTGGGCTGCTGTCCACAGCAGCTGTATTCTCTGATGTACCATTCAGTCCACTGAAGAAACCGGCCTCAAAACTAATTCCTGCTAGAGGTCACCTTGTCTAGACGTTATGCTGTGCGACAGGACACACTAGTGCTAGCCCATGCCCAGGTTCCTTCCTTGTATAGTCTTGCCTAAAGCCAGCAGCAAGCCTATAACCTTGACAGTAATAGCCTGTGAACTGGATTCTTCCACTCTCACCCTACATAAGGGTAATTAACCCCTCTGAAGCTAATGAAGCTGAATCGTGGAAGAACTGGCAAGGGGAAAGCAAGATCACACCCAACGTATGACAAAAGACAGCTGCCTCCATTCAGGATGACAGTTTTAACTGGTAACAGGAAATGTGGTAACTGCACAGAAACAAGAGCTTCATGAAGAAAGGAGGCCATGGCCCACATAAATAAATGTCATCTTTATTTTACCAAATATAATTTATCAGTTAAGTTGACATTTGTCAATTCAGTTATGGCAACTATAAATAATTAAGAGTCTTTTTCTTTTTTCCTTTAATACAAAGAATAAACCAGTATTTCTTCATTTGCAGTCAGATCTAAAGTACACATGCATTTGAGTGCAATTCATGAAAAATAATTATCCTTCACTGGTTTTTAAATTTAAATTTAAGTTAAATTCTTCCCCTCCCCCACTCCCCCTCCACCCTAGACTTTATAAAAATGTAGGTACGCGACCCAAGTAGCACGATGGATCTTAAAACAATCACCTCCGTTGCCGTAGGTTTTACAGCTGGGACCACGAGACAGGGATTCTTCCGCTGGCACACCTGTCTACCTAGGAAACTGGACAGTGATGAGACGTGTAACAATACTAGATGGGGATTTATCTGGAGACTAACTGCTGAAATGACAGGCAGGGGCAATCTCCAGCGTATCCCTCAACAGTGACAGGGAACCAGGTGAGCCGTTTTCCAGCCATGTTAAAACCGAGTGCAGGTGATGGGGGAAGAGTGGGCCTCCAAATTCTCCAAGCTGAAACTCCAGTACAGCCACATTTGTTCTTCCCGTAAGCCCTGGCCAAATGACACTTGTGAGCAATCACCGGGGTGAAGACATAGACCAGTTCAGAGCCACTGTCACAAGTGGTACCAGAAAAAGAGCAGTGTCTAAGGCTAACGTAGAAGTGAAACACGTGCGTTACCTACTCCCGCAGCACCTGTGAGAGTGCATTTGGACAGAACTGCAATCCTGCCATCTAAGGCCACCTTTACTGCAGCCAGCCCTGCCTCCCAAATACTGTTAACAAAGCCATAAAAACACAGCCTCCTAAATGGACACACAGATGCAGAGTGAAACAGGAAACGATTCTTCTCCAGATACGTTTAGAAAGTGGTCCCTCAGCAACTCTCTTCCCAACACACGCAATGTGGTTTGCTTTATGTGTCTCTGGTTTCTGCGTCTTTGACACCGGCTCCCTGTCCATCCGTGGCTGAACTTCCCTATATGGTTTCAACTTGCCTGTCCTCCGACATGGGGCGGATCCTTTGACCAAGTCTTGGGGAAGTCTCAGCAACTCAGTCTTTCAAGGGAATTGAGGTGGCCACACCTATGCAACCTCCGCGGCTAGCTCTGTGCCGGTTCACAGAAACAACTGAACCGAGCCTCATTCAAAATTATAGACACCGGGCGACGTATCACTTCCCCCTACAACGCAATGCCCAGTTGTGTCTGACTAAAATGGAAAAGAGAGGCATCCTTTTAAGATGCTCATCTGAAAAATGGAGGTGCTGACCCAAAAAACGGAAACTAAAGCCAAGAGAAAGGAGCAGAAAAAGGGTCTTTTGCCATGAGAAAGGCATTTGAGCTTTGGAAAGGGGAAACAATGATGGGAACAACAATGGAGAATTAAACATCTGACAGCTTCAAGAGTCAGAGGTTCTAAAGCCCACCTGAACAGGGTGAGCAGCATTCAAACTAGGAGGAGAAGACAGCACTCAGCAACCTCAACCTCTGGGGCGCTGGTCCTACACCACTGAAATCAATAGGAGCTTTGCTATTTATTTCCACGGGAGCACAAAGAGGACTTAAATGATACAACGAACGGTGAGGACATGGGACAGGTATGCGTGCGCCAGATTTCTGCGGGATGTTAGCAGTTCCCTGGGGTTTTATGCACTGTTTCCCGCTCCTCTCTGGGAAGTGCAGGCAGTGCCTCCCTGCTCTCCACATCAGGTATTCAGCGTAAGTTCACAACTTATAGGCTTGTTAAGTCACATATTTAGGAATGGAGGACTGTTAAAAATCTCACCTAACCTGGGGATATTCCTCTCAGATGTGGATTTAATTCATTGGGTCCGTGAATTAAATAGAAAGACAAAACTTTGGAAGGCAAAGGGACCTTTCCCAGCCCAAATGAACAGCTCACATAAGGCCATTTGGAAATGGGATGCGTGGCCATGCTACCATGAATCCCTCTCCACTTAGCTACGGAAGGGTAAACAGCACAGAGTTGCTCCTGATTTGCACCAGCGTAAAAGAAAGTGTCCCGTGATTGCCACAGGATAGATGTTGTATGAGAAGCTAGAACCGACAGTAAAGCGTCACCGTAAGAAACCAATCAGGTGCCCAGTTCCAAACTCCTTAATCAACACAGGTCCCTGGGCAAGTCAGCTCACAAGAGACTGAGCATGCTGAGGGGGAAGAGGGAGTTTGTCCTTCTGTAGCCAAGCTTTGGTGGTGTGCCGAGGAAGAACACTTGAAGGGTGGCTGGGGCAGGATGCTCAGCCTAGCCTCATCCTATTCACTTACACAGATTGTACTAGATGGCAAGGGCTCTCTCCATTTATTATCTAACAGTCTATTCATGATTGGGTTTCAGGGCTGTGTGGCCTATTCTTCCTTGCAAGCCTACAGGATATTTAAAAGGGATCTTTTAACTAGTCTTTCACCCCAAACCCCTTCATTTTAGAACCAGGCACAAGGTGGAAATATTAAGGGATGGGCAGGGGAGGATCTGAGGATATTGCAGGCCTTAATTCAGAGTCTTCCTGCAAACATCAAATGCTTGTGAAGTGAAAGAGGTGACCGCTCACCTCTAGTGACTGAAGAGGGATGAGCTTCTTTTACAATCTGACTGGCTGATCAACGTTTCCATCATAACCTTGGTTCAGACAACTACTGCTATGAAATTGCACTTGGTGATTGTCTCTTTACACTTTTTTGTCCTTCCTAAAACTAGATTTTCTGTACAAACTTGGCTTGAAATATAAACCACATAAAATTCCCATTGAAAATAATGAGAATCTAGTATCAAAGTTGAAGTCTCAAGAGAGACTGTGGGTAGGGCTGGGGAAGGGAAGGAGCAAGGGAGGGGAAAAGTCAATAAAAGGAGAAGAGAGCCGGGAGAAAAGCGAACGGCAGAGAGAGCTAGTCCCCCACATCTGTATCCCGATCTCCGATGAGCCAGAGAATGTGGAAGCTGAGCGCCAAGAGACCTGTGCCAAGCAGGTCACCCAGGGCTGTCAAGTAAGGGATGGAGAAGTTGTCAGGATCCAGGCCCCTGCCCCACATCCAGTGGACCATCCAGTCAGCAATGTAGAGAAGAATGAGGACCTGGAAGGTAAACAGCGAGAAAGAGAAGACCCACATTAGCTACTGATCCAGACTTTCGCACCCTTCTCATCACTAAGGTGAAGCTTTCATATCCAGGACACTCAAGGTTTATTTGCAACCAGCCCCTTCCATTTTTGCAGCCCAGTTTTCAGAGGTGCAAGCACCCATCGATTCCAGCCAAGCCCACGGAAGCTCGGAGAAACATCCACGAGCAAATTAAAACAGAGACTCAAGGCTGGTCCTGTGTCAGACCATGGCCAGAGGGGGGGGATATTTGTCAAAGGCACTGAGGGAGCCCTGGTGACGTTCAATGGGCGCCTTCCCCTTATGCACCTTTGACAAGCCTCCCCTTTACCATTCTCTGCTCTGGGCATCACCACCGCTTTAATTTTCTATTGATGAGAGAATTTGTTGCCATGCTGGTTCCAAAAGCAAGGGGACGTCTGGCCCACATCCAAGTCCTGCAGCTCAGCTCCTAACTTTAGGCAAACACTGCGACAAGCTGTGTGACGAAAAAGAGGAAGAGGCCACGCAGCTAAGGAGCCAGGCAGAAGGGGCAGGATCTAGAGATCCCACACAGGGGAGCAGGAATCCCAGAGACGGGGCCACGGTGCCTGGAGCAGGAGCACAGTCTCCTAGCAGCAGCCGGCATTGCTGTCAGGTTTGCTCAAGTTTGCTCCCCCATAACGTGGAGGCTATTCTAAGGCAGAATAAAATCCCCATTCCAGGCTGGGTACAGGTGTTTGAGGCTGTCGGCAGGCTTCTGCTGCCCCAACTCTCCCTGCCTGCACGAGTGCAAGCATTAGGCTGAGACCACTGCCTTCAGCACAATCCATTTTCTCACCATGAGCTCCCACTTTTCTCTCAGGCCTGCTCCCTCCCAGCCAGCAGCTTGCTGTCTGCTGGGGAAGGGGGGCTGGGGCCTTTAGAAAGCAGCTGCTAATGGACGCCTCCCTCCAAGTGCCTGGACACCCAGCAGGAGTTCACGACCTATACTTAGTAGCCTTGTCTGGAGAGCTGTTTTTCTTTCTCGTATATGCAATGACTCACTTCCTTGAGCTCGCCTCAGTTGTTGATGTTAGAGGACGCTAAAACCAGCAACAGCTTCCAGAGGCATCAGGAGGGCAGCTGGCTTTAGTAGGAAAGTCCCTACCCACAGTTTCCCTCCCCTTCTGCACAGGAGGGGATAAACTGACAGGCGCTGGAGCAGCCGGAGTCAAAGCCTCGCTCCGCAAGGCTGAGCACACACAGAGGGGAGCTCGGGGTGGCTGACCCGCCACACTCCTGCGTGGGAAAGATGCAGTTTTGAGAGGAAGAGCCATGGGGAATCCTGCAAACTCCACATCCTGTTTTCCCTGCTGGGCCGTTTTAAAATGGCTGCAGCCCACAGGGTGCTCGTGGCTCTTTGCAGACAAGAAAGGAGGCCTCCTGGCCCCAAGGACTTTAAAAGCGCAGTGTAAAACTGAAAGCAGCATCAAGCAGAATGAATGCCCCAGACAGAAGAAGTCTAATGTGCTCATCTTGACATGCCAACACCAGCGCCTCAGTTTAAGACATGCTGTTCTGTAAATACGTGAGGTTTTAATCCTACTCATTCTTTTATCTCTATTTTTAGCGCGGTTCGACCTGGCTGTTCTTTGCACAGTGAAGGAAGGGGGACAAGTCTTTCGAGAGGATTCTGGACAAGTCAGCCGCACTGGACTGCTCTATATAGACAGATTTCTGAACAACCTCCTCCATCATCAGAGTACCCCAGCACCTTCCAGCATGGCATTAAGTGACATGACTGGCATCTGACATGTCATTTCTGCTCTCCTCTCATCCTCTTCCCTAGTGGGAGCTGTACGTGGGGTGCAGTGTCTGGTGGGTAAAGAGCACACTGCACGTACTGCACGCGCCAACTGTTTGTTCTCTTGGATGGGAGGTTCAGATGGAAAAGGAGTGCTCCGTCAGGGGCAGGAGAAAAGCCTTTCACAGGCCAACCCTACAGAAAGGGAAGCTAGTTTTTGCCTTTGTCCCATTTATAAGAATTGCACTGCCTGTCTCCAGGTCATTGAATGCCATGCAGACCCTCTGCTTACAGAGAAAGTACATCGCCCATCTTACGTCTGAAGTCTGCCCGCCACAAGGAGTGGCTGCCAAAAGCTTCGACTGAACCAGCTACTGCAACTCATGTTTCTACTAATCTAAACAAGATAAAACCTATTTCCAGTAGCATTGCCACCCAACCCATTGCAGCATCGAGCCTGCGTCCCTTATTGCAGCCCAGGCCTTATGACCCAGGCAAGGATTCCAGCAAAGGAAACAGGCTGAGTGGGGCTGACGGTTACCTGGAGAAGTGCAGCTGTCATGTAGAAGACTATAAAGATAAGGGTCAGTGTAGTGTGTCCACCCTGCATGGAGCTGATGGTGTAGAGGAAAACCAAATGCCCAGGGACCACCAGGAGAAACAGCACACGGGCAGACCGGGAATTCAAATCTGCAACAGAAGGAGGAGGGACCTCAGGAGTCGGAGACACAGAGACCAGTGCTCTGAAGCAAGTTCCCATGGATCTGTCCAGCATGGGACCTGTTGCGAAGCTTTTATGCAACTGCAGTTATTCAGAACAAGCAGTTCTCCAGCAACCTCTAGGCAAGTTTCAGCAACCCAGGAGCAGCTGGTGAGGGCTGAGAGGCTAAAAGCAGGAGGGAAGTCTGCCTCCTACAATGCTGGGAAATCAGAGGGCACCATGCCACTAACTTGTTCTCACAGCCCACCGCAGGAAACTCATAAATCCAAAACTCCAACTTTCTCCATTAGCAACAGGACAGGACAGGCCTCCAGGACAGCCACCACCTCCCAGCAGATCTCAGCTCCCACCTCCCTTTCACATTGCTCAACGCCACTTCCTCAAGCGCAAGCTTAGCCAGAGCAGCTGCCAGGCCTTTGCCGACGCTGGCTCCAAGAACTGTAGATGGCCTTGAGAGAAAAGCCCTGGGGCACAGCGCTGGGCAGAACCCGGGGAGTTTCAGCCAACACTACACACGCACCTGAGCTGAAGAAAGTGCTGCAGGGACTGGGGCACTTGCGTGGGGCCACCTCAGAGCTCTCGCCGGGCACGCCACTCATGTGGAGGTACGTGGAGATGCGACTAGCTTGGACAGCCACCAGGTTGCCACCAACACCTGTAAACAAAGAGGACAGTGAGCTGGGGCACACTAACACCAGTCCCTAAAAGACTTGCACATCTGAATGCACCAAGGACTAAGGGCAAGGGGAATTCCTCTGTATTGCTGGGAAGCAACTGCCTCTGGTGTGGTGATGGACCGAGCTGTCTGCTGCTGGGACAGTCTCTCTTTGACCTGAATTCCACTTCTTCAGGATGCAAAGAGCCCACAGACAAGAAAGGCCACTGTTCCCCTGCCCTCTTCAGTGAGCCCTGTAAATGTATTACTGTCGCCTTGAGCACCAGAGCGAGGTAAACACCATATCAAGGGGTCAGACACATGGGAACTTCCCAAAGTGCCTTTTCTGGAACGTGCTGCCATAAGACATAAAAGCCCAGAAGTTAATAGGATCTGTAAATAGGACTTAGGCATATGGAGGATGAGAGGCTTCTCTCTTACGTGAGACAGCAGGCTCCCAGCCTTAGCTTAAGACACACTGACCTGGCAGCAGACTGGATAAACAGTTAAAAAAGGCACAAAGTGCCTGGGAGTCTCAGGGTGCATTTCACTGCAGAAACAACTTAAGGATAGAACACCTGATTTACTCCCCCGTGTTGGAGTCACCAAGGTGAGCAACCACGCTACCAAGCAGCTGACCATGCCTTTCAGAAAGAATTGGGCCCCCAAGTCATTTTGGAAACCAGGACTTGGACTTTTTCTTGAGGGATTTCTCCACTGTCTGGCAGGAACTTGGGACAGGCGTGTTGGCCAAGGAAAAATGAACTCACCATTGATCACCGGTGTGAAGACGGCCATCCCAGCAAAATTTGGATCGGACACGGTTTTGTCCAATATGAGTCCTCCCACACTGCAAGGAGAGACAGTGAAGAGGCTGATGGTGAGGAGAGCACAGAAGATGCAGAGACTTCAGAGGAGTTAAGAGAGTCAGACTTCAAGTATGCACTGTCCCTCTGGGCTGTTTATGCAGCTGGACATCGCAATACCTTTTTATGTCTACAGTGGTGGGAGCTGCATGCAACTTTGGCCATTTTAAGCGTGCTGGGGCACAGTATAGGAGCACGGAAGAAAAAGGGTAGCAGGATGAAACCTGTTAAGAGAGCTTAGCAGGTGCTGTGGAGTCATGTAGAGACTGGTTTCCGATAAAACATACGCCACACCACCCAATTTCCAAGTTGCATATTCATTCCCATCATCACTCAGGAGAATAAAGCCATCAATCCCTATGTTTATGGTATAGCGGAACCTTTTGTTGAACCAAAACCATTTTGAGCAACCTCTTCCTTTGGAGGAGGGAGGCTCTGGTGGAGAAGGGACTAGCCTTCTCTGGTGGAAGGCCATGGGCTTGCTTCCTGGGAGACCCGGGTTTGCTTCCTGGGTCTGCTATAGCCTCCTGAGATGATTCTGGGGAAAATCGCTTGATTTAAAGGGAACCGAAGCACCCAGGAACCTTGGTCTATCTCCATGTGGTCTGTCAAGCTCTGAACTTCAGAGGGGTAGGGCTCTACCGGTCTCTCTAATGCAATGGAAGCAGCCCCTGGCTAGGAACTGGAAGGAAAGCTCCAGGTGCTCCCTTCTGCAGGGATCATGGGGCCAACACTCTCTCATACCTGCTAATAGCCATCGCAATGATGACTGGCTCCCACCCAGAGTACAGCACCTCCCGGGTTGCTGGATTCCTCTTGGCAATGATGATCCAGAGAGGCAGCAGTGCGACAAAGAAGGCACACACCAAGGGATTCACGTATGCTTTGCTGTCTGAAGAGAGAGAGAGAGGCTGCAGGTCATGGACACATCCCAGGGCAAGTTGGCATGAATGTCTGACAACGGGCCTGACCCAGCTTCCCCTCCACACCCGGGGGGAACCCAATAGGAGCAGGATGAAGGCCCACTGTGAAGGCCTGGCCACCCCTGCCCACGTGAGGGACAGCACTTTCCAAGTCAAGTTCTTCTCTGGATGCATTCAGAGGCTGTGGTGGAGCAGCTCTAGACAGAAGCCTCCTCCCCCTTCATTTGCTCATCTCCAGCCTTCTCCTGGTGGGTGAAACTGAGCAAGGAGGCCTGATCTCACCTTGGGGCTTAGCTGAAGACAGGTCCAATCACAGGGACAGAGGGGACAAGACTTCAGACACAGCTCTGCCACCGGGGACCCTTCCTGAGTGACTGCTTTTAAGTGCCCAAAGCAATAAAAGGACATGGCCCTCCACCACTACCATGGCCTGTAGCAGCCATGCCTATGGCTTCTGAGATTTGCCCCCATGCCATCCCCTGGAAAGGATCAGAGTAGCACCTTGCTGGACCCACTGTATCTGCCTGGTCTGGGAAGGGCCACTGTATTTCCCCTCTCTCATTTCCAAACATGCCTCACTAGTGAAACAGCTTCAAAGCCGGGTGTTACGTCAATGGCCATGAGCAGTCACAACAGACGACAAAGTCCAAGGGTGATGCTACAGCCTAAGCGGGGAGGGCAAAGCAGACGGCACTCCTTACATCTCACCTAGCTCTTTGTAAAGGCCCCAGCTGATCCCTGAAAGCAGCGCCAAGGTGATGAGGTCTCCCAGGCTGGCAGCAATGGGTGTGGCCACGTTGTCCGGGTTGATCCCCATCTTCCTGGACCCGATGATGACCCCAATCATAATCATGCCTACAGCCAGAGGAAGAAGCGCTGTAAATCCAAAAGTACCTTGGCTGAGACATGGCACCCTCAGAGAAGGGACGAGTCTTACCCAGCACAAGGGAAGCGATGAAGGCTGTGGCCACGCTACTGGCACACAGCAAGATGGCATGGCCAATGCTGAAGTGCCCGTCTGGGATCCAGCCAAATATCACTGCAGCAGTCGAGGCCAGGAAGCCAACCACTGTAGCTTGAACCTAGGAAATAGACACTGGGGATGAAGCTCCACACAGGTTAGGAAAAGGAGGAGGCTAGTCACAGTCCATCTCCCACGGGGATCAGTGTCTTGGGCAGATGCTGAGACTCACCAATAGGGAAAAAAGTGTTAAGTGAAGTTGGTAGTGGTGCAAGCAGCCACCATTTGCTTTTCTACCAGATGCTCCACCAGCTGCAGGCAGCGACGACTGAGGCACTTAACCCCCTGACTTCCTTCCACCCACCCCCTGTTGCACAGACCCACCGTCTGCCCGCTTCCCCACTGGGTTCACTCACCTGAATCAGAGCCATGTTCCCTGTTATCATCCTCCAGAGCTCCTTGGGCGAGTCAATTTGACCAATATTAGCCTACAAGGAAAGAGCACATCATCAGCCACCAGGGAATGGGAGACTGCAGTACTGCTGCCCTCCTTCAAATGACAGTGCCCAACCAAGCCTCCGGTGCAGCAGTCACAAGTTTGTGCCAAGACAAAGGAGGCCAGCTCCTCCTAGTCCCAAGCCTTCCCCGGAAGCTGATTCACTAGGGGAAAAGAAAGCAACCATCCAGTCCTGGTTCTGGGAAGGCTCTGAAAAGAACAATGCTTCATGTGGGCAACACCCATAGAGGGCTGGGGTGTATGGAGCAGAAAGGAAAGGGAGCAATGGCATACGGGTGGTAGCAAGGTAACCAGCAGCTTTCCTGCAGGAGGTGGATGACCGGCAGAGCCAACAACACTGCTGTGTTGCTCTGTGAGTTTGAGGTCCTCAAACTCTTGCCTGCAGGGTCTGTATTCAGGACCTGCCCAGGAAGCAAAGGAGGAACAGGTTACCAGCCAAGCCCAAGACGGGCACATGGTAACTCCCAATTCTAAAACTCATCTCCAGCACCCACCCCCGTCAAATGCATCCCTGCAGTACAGGTGGTGTCCAACACACATGCCACAGCAATGGAGTAAGGATTCAGGCTTTGCAAAAGGCTTTGGAGACCAGATGCTACCAAGCAGCAAGGCGACCCTTGTTCACCTTCAGCTCATGCTGGGACTGATCACTGCTGCTGATTCACCCATCGAGTTCACGCTGTCCCTACTCGCTATCAACGCTGGCTCAGGCCCAGCTGGGTCATGCTGACTCCAGGGTCAGCTGGGGGCCTCAGCACCCCAGTTCTGTTATCAGGACATACCGTAAGCTCTGATAGGGAGCAAGGCCATGGTGACATCTCGGGGGCAGAGGGGGCCGGCAGCAAGAGCTCATCTCGGAAATGAAGTTGTGTAAACATGGCGAGTGCCACGTGAAGCCTGGCAGAGTAGCGGGAAGTGGCCGCAGCACACGGCGTTGTTTGGCATCGGGACAAAAGCAGGAGGCATTAATCCAACTAACTGGAACAGCCTGAAAGTTGCTCTAAGCTCAGAGCAGACAGTTCTACTGCGCTGGGACGCTGTGGCAGTCGCTGCAAACTGCTGGTTCTCGCTGAACTACTCCTGCACGGTCCCTTTCCAGTCTCCACAGGGTCCACAAATACCGGGGAGGCAGAAGAAGGAGAGCTATGCCCAATGCTGCAATAGCAGCAACTGTGACACAGGGAGAGAAAGCAACAAGCCAAAGGTCAGACCAACTCAGTGGCAGCAACAAAACCCGGGAGTCCCCGCTGCTAGCTCTCTGAGCAAGCCTACACAGGTTCAGGGGTCCCTGAAGCACAAGCAAAGCCCTCGGCGGTTAGGCCAGATACACCAGCGGCTTCCTCCTCCTGGGTTTTCTGTGCCAAGGTCAAGCAGCAAGGCGCCAAGTCAGCACATTCGCCTTACTGCCCTGTCCTGCTCCTGCATCTCTACAGCCCTTCCCAAACCGAGAGAGTCGAGGGGCACTGACAAGTCACGGCAACCGCCACAGACGTGCAGCCAGCTCCGGGGCACGGCGTGGCAATTCTCACAGCAACACTGAACCGCTTAGGACAAGAAGTAAAGAAAACAAAGTGTAGCCAGCCTGAACCGCGAGGCAATTCAGGGAGGCAAAGCAGTTATTCAGGAGCCTGGGTAGAGGGCTGACAGCCCTCTTCATGCCAAAGCCCCAGGGGGAATTTGATATACAGTGGCCCAGGGTGCCTCATGCCTTCTTTGCCATACAACGCCAACGATCTGGCTTTCTACAGTCAGGACGTGGACGGTACAGGACTGCCCTCTCCAGCACGGAGAAAAGCATCCGTGGCTGACTGTCGCCTTCCAACACTAAGGAAGCCTGAATGTCAGGGGCATTCAAGTCTGATCAGTTCAGAAAGACAAATCCAGAGACTGTTGCCCACACAGCGCTGGTATTTGAACACCATGGGAAGTTAAATCTTAACAATCCTGCCCTCTGCTAATGAGGCTGGGATTAGGAACCTGGCTGTAGTCAGTAGCAACAGGATTTTAATCCCCCAACTAATGGGAAATTTTTGCGTCCTCATTGTAAAAGTAAAACTATCCAAAGAGTCTTAACGTGGCACTAATGAGATGTCTGCAGCCTGCAGAGGCTGTTCCCGCTGCTTCCCTGCAGGGAGCTCGCAGCCAGCAGTCCCCAGGTGCGTGCTGGAGCAGGACCAGCTGCTGGCACGCCACTGCTGGGTCCTTTGCGCTGGCCAGCAACAGGGCTAGGGGGGAACGAAAAGCTAGCTGGGTCAACTGGTCCTGAAGAGGCCTCCAGTGAGGCGAGGAAAGAGGAAGGTTAGACACCCAGTTTACAAAGTGGCAGCGTGGTCCCCGCTTGCCACACGCCAAGTTGCAACTGCCCTGAGGGCTTCTAACCGCTGCAGGGGCTGGAAGCCGAGCCGGCGCGTCTCTGCACTCGCCTGAGAGAGGTCAAGACGTGTCAGTAGGTGGCACCAGGAGACCAGGCTGGCACCAGGGAGGTTGCTTTCCAGCACCGCGCAGAGCCTGCTCTCTCCCCTGGCCAACTCCTTTTGTTCCCCTGCTGCAGACACCAGGAGAGATGGGAAAGCTTCGCTTCCCTGCAACTCCCTGCGCACAGAGGGCAGTCTCGATCCTCTGCCAAATCCTCCGCTCTGTGCCAAGGTGGGACTGCTTAAGTCTTCATCCCAGAAGCCCTGTGCTCCCACCTTGGCAATGCCTTGGGGGAGGAAGAGGGAGCTGCAGGGCTAGGCCCAGCCAGCCAAGGAGAGAGGGTCACGCACCCCCCCCAGAACAGGTCCATGCGCGCTCCTACCGACGAGGAAGGGATTAAACAAAGATTTGTTTCCCCTAACGAAGGAGCAAACAATGCTCCAGCACTCAGCTTTTGTCCCTTGTCAGGATTACAGCTGTGCCAGGTGCCAGCAGAAACCAAAGGGGAGGGGAAACGGTTGTCCCCTGACACTGAGAAGAGGAGCCTGCTGCCCCTGCTCCCCCAGCTGGCACCTCCAGGCATAGTGGAGCTCAGCTGCTGGGGCCAAGAGCTGGCTGTGCCGCATGCCAGCCCGTTCCAGGGAGCCTAGCAGCTCCAGCTGCTGCAGACGCTGCGTGCAAGAGCGAGATAGAGCCAGCGAGCCGGAGCCAGCTGCGTGCTGCGCGGGGGCTGGTGTGGCAGGGCACGCTGTGCCTTTCCCCACGCACGCTGAGCCGAGCCAGGGACAGGCCGCTCAGCTTGCTGCCTTGTGCGATATCCTCCACACAGCCCCAACTTTACAGCTTGAGATGAGAATCAGCCCATATCTTTGCCAACCTGGCTCCTGGGACCAGAGCAGTGAGCCTGCGTGACACGGCACTGCACAGAGCGCTAGGGCACCGTATGGCATTTTGCGGGCCGCAGGGAAGCACAGCCGTTGCAGAGGGATTGTAGGGCTGCTGCAGAAGGCGAGGAGGGAGCAGAGGATGAGCCCTGCTCTTCTGGCTCAGAGCCATTCACTTGGTTTGCTGGTGTCGGGTCAAAGAACGGCACCGGGAGCAGAGAGGCAGCAGCAGTGTGTTGCTGTGGATCTGCAGGTGGGTGTTGGGGTTCAGAGGGGCTGGACACCACCCAAGAGACAGGCTGGTGACCTGGGTGATCCCTCATCCCCATGGCTTTCTGCTGGCTGGGATTCATGGAGGAGCATCAGCAGAACAGCTGCCCCCCACCCTGCACCCAGTCTGATGTGCTCTACGAAGTTATGAACTCACCGCCTGGTCCCTGAAGCCAACCCTGAAGAAGTCCTGGGCAGCAGGCTGGGCATGTATTCATGCCCAAAGCAGGCCCTGCCCTGTGCACCCTGGAGACAGAAGCTGGGCTGCACCTCTGGCAGCTTCAATACAGCAAGCAAATGGAGCTAAGAATTTAGCTGTAGGCACAGCTGGTTCCTCTGTGTCCAAGAATCCCAGCTATGCACCCTCTGCGGGGCATGCCGCGAAGCACCCGGCGGTCACCTGTTGTCACATGCTGGAAAAAATGTGCCCGACAAAAAAGGCAGGAGAACATCTCCCCGTGAGAGAAGGATTCCAGTCCCCAGCACGGGGACAGAGGGCTGCATGCCTGCATGGTCACCGCTCTGCTCCCTTAGCATTCAGGGAACTCACAGAGCCTGGTGGCAGGCTGGAGCTCCTACCCCGTCTCCCTCGGGAAGCTCGCTAGCTCCGTGCGTAGCCACAGCGCTCGTGCCACGGCAGCTGTCCAGCCAGACCTGTCCATCAACTCCAGCAGGCTTTGGATCAAGTTAGCGCCACTTACTGCCAGGCTCCAGGAGAACCTGCCTCTGCAGCACAGTTTTCTCCAAGCCCCTCCGCCTGGACCAGCCACTGGATTCCTAGTCCTGTTTTAACCTGCTTTTGTTATACTTCTGCGATTCCTAAAGAATGAGTCTGAGCCTCTTGTCCTAGAGCTGTCTCGCTGAAACTACAGCACCTTCTGACCCAGCGATGACAGGAGGCAACGCGCTGGCAGGGAAAGAGCTGTCCATCCACTTACAAATGGACACGTGTGACTTCCTGCCTGTGGGATGAGTGCACCGCCGCTCTGACACACCAAGCTCTCCACCAGGATGTTGGTGACGGTGTCTCTGCCGTTTCTTCACATGACATAATCAACTTAGAGAAGATGACCAACAGCCGGCTGGGCTCTTTCTCCCCAGCACAGGTTGTTCTCTCAGGACTCACTGCTCCATTAACCCAAGGTACAATAGTGATGAGTTGGCAGCTGGGTGTTAAACCCCTAGAAGCCCTGTGCACAGCTCTCTCTATCCTAAGGCAGGACAGAGATGGCTAGGCTGCTGCTAGCAGTCCTGCTGAATGGGAGGAGACCTGCCATGGTACACCGGGACAAGGAAGTCACAGTTTATCCATACCTCAAGGGTCCTCAGCCCTATGTAGTGCTAAGGGCTCACTGAAGCAGTCAGCGAATTCAGGACTAGCGAGCGCAAGCCAAGTGAACAGACCAGATGCTGACGTGGAAACCCTGCTAACTGGCTGCGTGGCAGGGCTGATAAGAAAAACCCCACAGACACAGTCCAAACCATGTGCATACAAGGCACCTGTACCCAAGCAAATACATCGGCCATTTAAACCACTGCAGAGTATGCAAAGGCAGACAGCAGTCTGCAGCTCCACTCCCCACATCTCTCTTTTTCCCCTTCCCCAGTGGCAAATGCACATGTGAAACACCACCCTCCCCATGCCCCCGGGCACATCTTGGATACTCACCGCTGTTGAGAGCCGAGATGCCAGCGTCATCTCTAGGTTTCCCTTCAGCCCCAGCAGAGCAGGAACCAGGATGAATACTTCGGTCACATACTTGAAGACGTCCCAGTGCTGCAAGATAGCATACAATGGGGTTCAGTTATCTGTGCACGTGAGATCCTAGCGCTAGGGAACAGCTGTGCTGGCCTGAGCAGAAGAGGCTTTCTTGGCACAGGCCTGGCGCTGCACTGACCTCCCCCACCTCAGCTGCTGGGTACATCCCAGGTGTGGCTCAGCTCCTTCCCACCGCCCTGCTTGGAGCCCAAAGGAAGTCTGAGCTCTCTCAAAAATGGACGCAGGCACCAGCACATGGTTTCCTAGGGCAGCAGAGGCAGTGTCATGGTGGAAATGCAGCAGCCCAAGAGCCTGTGCTGTGGTTGACTGAGCGTCTCAACGCCAAGACCCAAAAGGTCTGCTCTTCCCAAGAGGTGCGGCCCAGTCAGAGGTCCTGAGCTGTCAGAGGCCTTTGCTCAGAAGTGAACGTGGGCCATGTGGCTATTTGTGCAGTCTGACTTTCTGGGCCCTGAACAGACTCATCAACTGCACGTATATGTGAGCCCAGAACCCCGCTGTGCTGGGTGCGGCACGCCCAAGAGACTGGTGCTGCCCAAAGAGCCTCCAGCTAAGCAGGAGACATTTTACAGATGTGACTTGGTCCAACACAAGGGCTGCTTGGCAGAGCCAGCCACTGACGCCAGATCTGAATCCTGTTTCAGCGCCCCAACCACGAGATTATCCCTCCGCTCGCTTTCTGGGTCAGTTCATTCTGCTGCCAAAAGCTGCTCTTGCCTTCCTCCACAGCTTCACTAAAGCAAGCTCTCTGCTCCTCCCCGATGGGGATAGACTGATTGACCCTGCTAAGGAAAGAAGTCCCCCCGCCTCACCCTGTGTCCTGGTGACTGAGGCTCCAATCTGCCCACGCTGCCTGCAGACCAGAGCCAGTTCCCCCACAAAAGGAGGCACAGCCCTGGCTGCTTAGGACAGAGATGCTGAGTAATTGCAGGGTACCGGACTTGAGAGCAGAGCAGCTGACTTCCTAAAGCAGGATGGAAAAAAAAAAACTGCTGCAACCACAGCTGAGACGCGGCAGGCTATAAAAACCTCAGGGCCACCAGTTTACTTTTGTAAGTGTTTGTAGCAGAGGGCTTTGTATATAAAGCCACTTTTCTGCTGGCTAGGCAGGCTGGATCATGCCTGCCGTGAAGGGAAGCAAAGCACGCTCAGAACAGGTTGGTGGTGGCGACAGTTTTAGTCCCCAGCGCAGGACCTATCAGCCTGCCCAAAGACACGTCTTCTACAGCTTCCTGCAAGTCAACAGGATGCTGAAGTCCAACCGCCATCTCAGTATCTCGTGGCTCATTTGCGTTTCCATGTCTGCCTCCGTGCACCTGTCATCTCCTGTTATACTTACCCTGTAACCTCTATGGGACAGGGATCAGGTCATAATTCTGGGCTTGTATAATACATAGCACTCTTTTTCTGGTCCCCAACATGGGCTCCTGGACACTACTAGAACGCCTATAAATAACACTCGAATTGCTGCAATGGCACTTGCATCACTGTGCTTTGCAAAGGCTGCCCGAGGACATCCTCGCCAAGGAGGTACTTGCAATCCTGGCTGCTGCTGCTCTCGTCAGGCCCACTGAGATTCCCGATAAGTCCAACCCCTGTCATCATGCTACTGCTTGTGAGCAACATGTGCCACCGACCCCACCAGCCAACTGGACACCTTCTTGCTTCTGCGGCGAGAAACGCTATCTGCTGACAGCCGGCATCACTGACACCTTACACCGGGCAATTATTTTGATCGCCTGGCTTATTTTTCCCCAGTTTGTGCCATCTGCATTTTGCTCTAGGATGATGAGACCGTGACTTCTCCACCAGGCTCCCAGCCATGCAGCGCATAGGGTGCTCTCAGCAGCTGCAGTAGAAGGGAGGTGATGCCACGGAAAGCTCGCTCAGCGCTGGCTGATCGCTCCATGGCCAAGTCAGAGTCAAAGGCCTTGCTTACATCACGGAAAAATCTTGTCGGCTATGTAATGAACTTTCCCACTGCCTTGCCCCTCCAACCCACCAGCAAACCCACCCGATCTTGGACAACTGAGAATCACCCAGGAAAAGTTTGCTATATACTTTGCAGGTACATTGGGAGGTTCTGTTATCTTACTACTGTTCAGGGACCATAAGTGTCTGATACAGAGGGAGGGATCAATGTGGAAGTACTCGGGGCCTGAAAGGTCTTCTTTGCAAACTCCCCAAATGCTTTAAAAACCTTGGTTAAAGGCAGATGCTCCTGAACCACTTGTAGGAAACCCCAAGCCTGCCAGCATCTTTTATGCAGGCAAAGATTGTCCCCACTACCCAGCTGCGAGGAAGCAAGAAGCTCGGTTATCACACCCGGCCAACCCTTCTCACCTCCCAGCCACGCTAACTCGTGGTAGAATTGCTGGGAGCTCTTCCGCCCCGTCGCCAACATGAGACCAGCCCTCCGGGGACTTGCGGCATCCGACACCGTTAGTAGCTGGAGCCAGCGTGTTTGAGCAGCCTACTCGGACAACTGCTCTGAGCTCCTGACGAAGGGACTTTTGCACAACTGCCAAGGGCTGCCTTAAAGACAGAGCTTCAGAATAGGTGTTTGAGCATGGGCAGCAGGGAATATGAGCTGTGCCCACAGGCAGGGGAAGAGGAGCAGGACTCCCTCTGGAAACACACCGATTGCCACAGAGGCACATGGGCCTGTCTAACTGCAGCTAGGAGCCAGCGAGCTCTGCTTTCCCAGATGACTGCATTTAGGCTGGCTTGGCAAGCCCCGCGCAGGATGAGAGGCTGCAGCTAGTCCACTGCCAGCGATGCTTGCTAGTGCATCAATAGAGGCCGTGTTGCTGGGACTTCCCCTGTCGGCACACACGTGAGCTTGGTTCCCAGTGACCAGACTTCCCATGCACCAGCCGAGTAGGTCAAGTGTCACCAGCTTGCTCAGTGCCGAAAACAACATGCTTGAGTTTGACCGGGAGCTGGAATCACTGGGCACAACGCCACGGCCTCTGCGAGAAGTCAAGGCACCTGGTCAGAACGGCCCTTTCTGCCCTTTACCAAGACATGACGTGCTCCTTCTGTGATAAGAGCTCCTGCCTGCAATGGCACTATCAGCGCAGCATAAGGGCGCCAGAAAGGGAGTCAGCGCGTGCGGGCTCTTGGTCCCCCTCACCCCGCTGCTGGTCACAGCCTCCCCCGCGCATGGACACCACGCTTATCCTCCTTCACCGAGCACTGGGGAATCTCTCCTGGGAACACATCCAGGTCCCAAGGGGAGCAGCTTCTACTATCACCTGCAAAGCACCTGAGGTTTTACATGCTCAGGCTGTTCGGAAAATTAACCTCGGAGCCTGTCGGATGCTTGGGGGTCAACACGAAGGGACTTGTACTCAGAGACTCCAGGCACTTCCGAAAGCGCCCCTCCTGCTCAGCTCAGTTTACCTTAGCCCAGAAGCCTTACATCCATCGTACAAGAACTGCACCCAAGCTGCAAGCGACAGCGGAGCAGGGGCGAGGCTGCAGGAAGCAGCGCGCTCCAGCCCTCGCCGCGCTCAGCTCTGCCAGCGGACGCTGCCCTTTAAGAGCGTCCGCACCGCGAGCCAGTGCCAGGGAAGCTGCTCATCTAAACTGTAACCAGAGGTGCTGGAGTAAATCCTCCGAGCGGGACAGACAGCAGCCCAAGGCAGGGATGTTGCTAGAGGAAGAGAGGCAAAAATTAAGCCATCTCCAGGGAGGGAAACCTGTGTTTCTGCCTACGTTAGCAGTTTTCTCACTAGGAAGAGCATGCGCTGTGGGTTCCTGCCAGCTGTCTCTGTGTACGTTATTGCACAACCTCAGTGTTACGGGCACACTTGTATCTGCCTCGAGGCCTCCCCGATTCCTGCAAGCCTCCAGCATGGAGAGCACCCACTGGCCCGGCCTCACAGCGAGCAGGGGGGTTGGTGGTGCTTGCGCGCAAGGCTTTAGGAAATCAGGATGTCGATGGATTGACTCCGGTCCCTCCCTCTGCCTATCGGCTGTGAAAGCACAGAGGAGCTAGTTGCCGGGGTGGAGAGAAAGTATCACACAGCAAAACACACAGGAGCCCAGGTGGAGCAGCCTAGCCCAGGGAGACATGAAGGACAGGTGGCTGCTGGCAGCTTTGCCACCGGTGCGTCAAAGGGGCACCGAAGAACCAAGCTCAGCGCTGACAGGCCAACTCCCAGCCCCTCCCCAAGTGGCACTGAAAGAAAACAGGGCTCAACAGAACCTCCTCTGCCTGGCCGGGAAGCACGGGGTCCTAAATCACTTGTGCTAAAGGGCTTTGCAGGCTCCAAGATGTTTTGTGTTTTTTTTACCAAGTGACATTTTTAACTTCCCAGAGAGAGCAAGAACCAAGCAGCACAGGACAGTACAAGCTGGATGCTATTCTGCACAAGTACTACGGGAGGGTACGGAGCACTACAGAGGACCAGCTTCAGTATCCAACAGGAGGGGGCATTTGCAGCCTCTCCTGTCAGGGAAGCCTTGGACGGGGAGCAGCTGAGAGCGAAGCGACCGAGAGCAAATGCGGAGCTGCTCATAGCTTTATCAGGAAAAGAAAATAGAAAAAAAAAGCCACACGCACGCCCGATGGTTGTTGTACGCCGAGGACATCGACTGCACTCCTGGAACCGGGGAGCTCTGGATGATGCTTGATCCCACGTACAAAGGAGCTCAGAGACTTGTGGGCTCTAAGAGGGGACCAGTATCAGCAGACATCTGGCTACTCCAAGCATGGCAGCTGCAAAGCAAGTTCTTTCACGGTTTTAGTGACTGTGCCTGGGTGCCAAGATAACAGCAAGGAGTCATTCTCTGCCTAATTAAATCCCTGCAACGTGATCACAGAATCGCACAGAAGCCGGGCTGGAAGGGGCCTCAGGACCTCACGGCAGGCTCATCCCCCTCTGCCCCATCCTCAATGAGTGTCAGGTCTCACATTAAAGACAATAAAACCAATCACCTTGGTCCCTACACTTTGCATGCCGCCCTGTTCGTGCTCTGACCACAGGCCCCCCCAGCATCCTTGGGCCACTGCCTCCAGCTCCCAGACAGCCAGACAGACCTGCTGTCTGTGCTGTCTCCACTGTGGAGGCAAAGCCCACCCTGCCCCAGCCCGCGGTAACTAGTCCGCGATGCGGCAGCCTGTGCCAACAGATGCTCCCAGGATCCCTGGCACAGTGCTGAACTAGGCCACGCTAGGACTTCGTGCTCAGGGTGCGCTTTCTCTCTTCCTAGCATGGGGCTGCTGCCGGTGGCAGTGACATGGGCACAATGCTCCACAGAAACAGCTCCAGAGGGGAGCCCCTCGGCGCTAACGAGCACAGCTCCGAGGGTGGCAGCACGGGGCAGTCGGCAGGAAGGACTTTTATGAAGGAGGCCATTCTGCAAAGCAGGGCAATTCACAGCGTTCCCTGCCTCGGACTTCGCTGCCTCTCCGCTTCCTTCCTGCCCCCTCAGAGGGAGGTCACTTAGGTTCGCTCCCCAAAGTACACCTCTTCCCTTATTCCCTATTATTCGCATTCCTGTGTCAGCTTCCGGCCAACTGCAGCAGGAGAAAGGGGGTCCTTGGGCATTGCCTGGGTCCAACAGCGGAGACAGGTGGACCCACAGGGATTCAGACCACTGAGCCAGCGCAGAGGACTCGTAGCACAAAAGGCAGCACGGCCCAGGTGGCACTGCGGGGTAGCATTGGAGGCTCAGCAGCCTGGGGCTTGATTAAACCAGCACAGAAGTGGCCCAGGCTGCACCAAGGTTTGGACTGAAGCCTACCTGCTCAGCCATGCTCGACAGCCCCATTTAAAGGCTTTTCTGCATGGGCAGAAGGGGGCTGGCAGCAACATCCAAACTACCTGTGGTGTAAAGAGACGTCAAGATCACAAGAGACGTCAGGATCCCACCTTCCCCAAAGGGCTTTGGTTATATTTATTGCTATACAAGCCCCTGGACAACCTGCGCAGCATCAAGGTCCCACGTTGCAAGAGTGGTACCAAGTATGAAGCGGAGTCCCCTCCCAGGGAGCTCCCCTGCAAAGGGATTACAGACCTGTACCTCCGCAACCGCACTTTTTGCACATGCTGCTCGTGGCTGAAGAGCCAGGAAAGGGAGCCTGGGAGGCCCACCCTTGCTCATTCCCTGCCCCCCGCATCCCCGCTCCAACCCAGCCCTCGGCAAGATCTCATTACAAGTCGAGAGGAAACCGGATCGCAGAGACAGACCGTTCCTCCTCAGCCCCCAAATACCACGTTCTGAGAACTCATCAGTTCTCATGTTCCTCCCGTTACTCAGCCCCTGCAGCACACCATTCCCACGGACACCCGAGAACACGGGGCTGGAAGGGACCTCCGAGGACATCGAGGCCTCTCCCCCACGACTACAAGCACCCCTCAGCCTGTTCCACAGCCTCGCCGCTCCAGTGCTTGCGAGCACCCTGCCGACACATAACCTTTATCTATCCATCCGTGGCTGGTGTATACCTGCTGGTGGAGACACAGGAACACATCCGGATCCATGCCTCCCCCAACCCCAGCAACACCCAAGCTGCTGTAATCACTGGAGAGGTGCTCACACCACAGCCAGCGGTCACTGGGTCCATCTAGCGCAGCAAAAGGAGACCCTCCCCACCCAGCCCAGCCGTGGGAAGAGCCAAAAGGGCAGGCAAGCCTGGCAGCAGGCTGCAAAGGATAACAAGCAAGGCCAGAGGAGCCAGGCCATGGCCTCCCGCTGTCCAGACGCTGCTGAATTCACAGCCTTCCCTTGTCAGCAGCTGGAATATGCTACGAGAGCAAGATGGCACTCGCCCAGGGCTACTCGGAGTCCCTGCGAAGGCCAGTTACAGCCAGGGTTTGTCCGGGAGGAAGGAAACGAGGGCATGCAGCCTGCCCACCTGTAAGCCAGACTCCCTGACCCCCCCGATGCGGTCCCCCTTGCCGCCAGCGAGAGCGGGGCTGCCCTGCAAGCAATAAGAGCCTGGTGTGGCTACAGGCTCACAGCTCACCCATGCCCTGCTCCAAGGTGGTGGAAGCTCAGGCAGCTGTCGCTACCCTTCACTGTTAGAGACAAGAGCTCACTCAGCCCCTTCCCACCAAGAGCAGAGACCCTGGGCACTGGCACTCCAAGCCAGGGTCACAGCTGGGATCCCTGCAGTACCTAAACCGGGTGGCTCCAATGCCCTGGCCTCCTCCCTCCTTCTTAGCACCTTCAGCTGCATCAGTAGTAGTTCACGTGGCCAGACAAGCTGCCAGCCACCTGCCACCTGTGGCCCAAGCAGGGGAGTCACCTACCAAAGCTGCCTTCTCCTCCCCTACGTACCCTCTTGCCCCATCACTGCTGCCTGCAAGTGGAGAGCACACAGCCTGCTCCAGGGTGGTCGGAGACCCCGCCCTGTCAGCAACAAGTGCCAGCATCTTCACTGCGGACCCCGAAGGGCTGGCTCCTGGCAGGTGCCACAGAGAGCAGCTTGGAGACAGCAGCATTTCCAGGCGAAGGCAGAACCCAGTTTCAACGCATTCAAGACTGTGCTGCAGGTTGGTCCAAGCATGTCTAAAAGGTCTGGGCAGACAGGAGGGGAGAGGAGCAAGCACACTGGTTGCAGGGGAGCATGAGGTCCAGAGGTATGAATGGCACATGTTATTTTCTGGAGGTCGCTCAGGTGATCAGCCCCAAAGTCCTCATGCTTGGGGGTGCCGGCAGGTTGAGCAGCTAGAAGAGGGACACAGAAATATGCCTGGGTCTTGCTCCCCATCCTACTGCCTGCCCAATCATGGTACGCTGAGCACTCACAAGACCCTCTGCACTTACGTTACTTCTCAATCAAGCCCTTCCAAGTGTTCCCGACTTGGCAGACTGCTTGTCTGACTCCCTGGCTGTGAGCTCGGTGCCTCTCAAAGCAGCAGCAATCCATGGCCAGCACAGAAATGATGCCATGTACTGGAAGCCAACAGCAGCCCCACTGCCCAGAGGGTTACCCCTGCATTTTGCAGGGACCGACCTGAGAATACCAGCTCCCCAGTTTTGCCAGTGCATTTAGGTGCCACGTTCAGTGCCTCGCTAAAAAAAGTTGGAGGAGCTGGCAGAACACACTGCACCAGCTACACACCGTGGAGCCACGGGACGGAGGAATTATGAAGTTGGGTTTGAGCCCTTTGCAAATAAAAAAGAGAGGAAAGCTCCTCGGGGTGCAGCTGTGCTCCCACGCTCCCCACTGCAGGTCTTTGTCGAGAGCAGCCTTTGGGTTACGACGACAGCTTGGGTCCTGTCAAAGGGGAGGTGAGGGAGCTTGAATCCCGGGAACAGGAAAGTCTCTGGGAGGGGCTGGGCTTACAAAAAGGATGCAGCAGTAGTCCAGGGAAGCTGGAGGAGCTGCCAGACTAGGCAGGGGTCAGACAGTCCAGCTACCCAGCAGGGGGGAGCACCAGCTACTTCAGCACTCCTGTCACACGGACAGATGCAGCAAAGCGGCCACCGAAAGGGGCAGGGGAGAAGCATCTTCCCATTTTAAGGAACCTGCCCTCGTGTGCTGACCCAGAAAAGCAGCATAGCAACCTGCTCTCTCCAAGCTGGACGCCGGCCCAACCGCAGCCAGCGAGAAGCGACTGATTTCACCCTCCCTGGGGTGCCCAGCGTTGCAGGGCCAGCTCACAAAGGCGGCAGGGATTGCAACAGGGCTGCTTTTCTTTTCTTCCGAGGACTCTGTGTACCTGCACTGAGCAGGCACCTTATTCCATGCTTCAGTTCTCGCTCCCCTCACTAACATCTCCTCCCCTCCCCAGCCAGAGAGCTGCAGCAGCCAGGAGAGGCAGCCTGCATTCAAATGCAGCTATCTTGTCCACGGCTGTCTCAGCTCCCTGGGCGCAGCCAGCCTGCTACGGCAGTGGGGAAAGGGTTAAATAGCTGATCCGCTGCCAGCAGACGCAGGCTCCTGGAATAGCGCAATAGCGGGGGCAGACAGCGACGCTGGCACAGGACCCACGGTCGGATGAGCTGCATTCCCCACAAACCGCACTGCCTGTTTGTGCTGAAGAGCACGCCCCGGCCCGAAGGGCTGTTAACCTGTCAGAGTCTGGGGGCGGCGAGCTGCACCACCTCTGCCAGAGGCCCGGTCTGTGCTTAACCTGGTCTAAGGATGCCGGTACCCTGCACAGGTAGCTAGCAGGGAAGGAGGGCAAAACAACATGCTTAGACAACCGGCATTAGGACTCCCTGCAGAGTGCTGGGCACATCTCCTCCCCCCAACGGTGTTTCTGCACCAGCCTTTGGCATCTCTTATGGGAAGACGGTGTTAAACCATGCTCGGGTCCATGGGGTTCCTGATGCAGCCCTGGGACCTGGCACATGCAAGCAGGGACACAGGTAACCAGCTGCCCAGGTGTGGAGGCCATCCTCCACCCCAGGAAACAGGTGCCTGGACCTTTGGCACTGCATCACAACAGGGGAAGTGGCAGCCCTACCAGGCCACAAAGCACAGGGGAGCTGCTAAGCCCCAAGACACTGGATACGTAACCCCACCGCAGCCCCGCCTGACTCCGGACACAACCGGCAAAACAGAATCTGCGCAGGCAGTAACCAGAGCCGGGGACAGCCGCAAGCAGGACTCTGGGAAATCCTTCCTTGGAGCATTCGATCAGAGGGTTTGACCTTGCCGACAGCTGCTCCGGCCACACGCGTCAGCTGCAACCCCCACCCCGGTCTCTGATCCAGGCGCAGGCTCCACGGCAGCAGCGATGCTCGGCTGCACCGAGAACTGGATTCAGCACAGGCTGCTCGCTCCTCGCCACCGTCTCGGCCCCTCCAGCCACGGAGGCAGGTGCCCAACTCCCTCCCGCCCCTCGCCAGCCTGCGTCTACCTCGCAGGGGGAGCGTCCATCTCCAGCGCTTCGCCAAGACAGAGGTCCTTGCACGCCCGCACGTGCGCATATCCGAGGGCCTCCCCACGGACCCCTGTGGTAGAGCAGTACTAGACACCCACCCTGCGAGCCCACGATCACGGCTGCAACCACAGCACAGCCATGGCCGTGCGGGGTCAGCGCAAGCTGGACAAGCCCCACATGAGCTTTCAGGACACGTCCGAGGCTGAGCTGGAGTCTCGCAAGTCCCAGGACAGCCCTGTTCTGTCATGCCTAGAGAAGGCAGCCCTGCCCAGGGCCCAGCGCCCAACACGGCTCCACCACCACGCTTTAGCCCCAGGCTAGGCAGAGACCAGTTTTAGAGGACTCAAGAGCAGTTCGCTCCTATCTGTTCTTGGCCTCAGCAGCACTGAACCACACCTGCCCAGGGACAGCACCAGCTCACTGCATGCAGGTCCCCACATCTGCGCCTCCCCCATCGTGGGCCCAGGTCAAGCCGCAGGCCAAGTAATGGCACACGGAGCCCGAAGGCCAGCACAGGGGTCTCAGCCTTACCTGCACGATGTCCAGCACCATCCCGGCAGCGACTGTCCCAAACCCAGCCAGCAGGAAAGGGAAGAGGACCTGCAGCCCGATGGAGAAGGAGGTCTCTTTGAACGGAGAGGCAGGCTCAGGGCCCCGGTCAGTGCTGGTGTCATCGCTCTCGTTGCTCTGGCTGCCGTTTTCCAGCAAGGCGTCCTCTTCTCGCACCCCCTTGGCATTGGCCCGCGACTCCAGCACGACCACCTCCACCCCTTCCCCGTCAGGGCCCAAGAACTCGGTGGACTCCACGAGCTGCTCCCGGTCGGGACTGGCGAGGCAGTCGATGGTCCCGGCCACGATGGGCAGCACCACCCCGTTGGTCTGGTGAGCCTCCTTCTGCTCCATCTTGGAGGACATGCTGAAGCAGGGACGCCAACCTGGCTCTCGGCTCGGCAGGACTACAGCAGGCGGGCGCTCCGGAAGGGACCTTCTGCCAGGAGCTCACGCGAAAGGCATGGAGATGCCACCTCCCCTGCGCCAGCCGCCCTGCCCTCAACTGCAGAGACTGATCCGCCAGCAGAGCTCCCCATCAAGCACGCTCCGGGAAGGGGAGACGCCAACCGCTAAGCCAGCAGAGAAGACAAAGTTCACTCTAGTCCCCTTCCTCCTCCCAGGCCAAGGGGCCCTGGAGATACCAAGACGTGGCAGGCGAGGTTCTCGGTGTCTTGCCTCCCGACGCTGGCACCTTCTTCCGCGCCGCCCTTGCTCCAGCAGACGGATTCGGGCTCAGCTTCAGTTCAGGGAAGATGGGCAGGTGAGGAGGAACAGAGCAGAGCGCACCGGTCTTTCGAGCCTTCGCGCGACCGAGCCGGACCCTAAAGGAGCTCGTG